>NC_137822.1:5856470-6003970 GCF_963921795.1 Nannobrachium achirus | reverse complement strand
AAATTACATGCTAATATGGGCTGAAATTGTAACTTTATTTTGTCTATGATTAATGACATTAATTTCACATAATAGTTTTAAAATGTTTAATTTGTCAATCACATGTGCCTTAATTGATTGCCAGATACTAAAGCACTAAAGCCAAATTCATACTTGTGCCATACTGTGTCGCTCACCAAAAATAGCCGATCTACAAGATGGGATATTTCCGGTGCGGGACACCATCCGCACGACACGGCTTTACAAATTAATTAAGCATATCGTCTCTTTCGTCTGGAAACCTCATACAGTATGTCCAAAACTGTTGCTTTGCAGCATTCATATTCAAAAAATAGTAGCAGATCCACAAGCTCAATCTTTCGAGCTTGTGGATCTGCTACTTGTGATGCTTTTGTGTGACGCTGTAGTATGACCAAGTAGGACATTTATTTATAAAAAAGAAAGTTCAAATATGGATATAAAGGTTTATGCGTGATGGCATCGATACAGTATGTCCCAGTGGTGTAAAATAGCTTGGTACATTTACTCAAGTACTGCACTTAAGTACACGTTTTAGTTATTTGTACTTGAGTATTTCCATTTTCAATACTTTTACTTCTACTCCACTACATCTCGGATCCAAATAAATATTGTACTTTTACTCCACTACATTTATTTGGAAACTTTAGTTACTAGTTATTTTGCAGATATACATTATAATATTATAAAACATACATACTGTAAACCACTTTAGTCCTATTTTATACCAAGGCTGTTTGAAAATAGCCAATCTACAAGCTCACAACACGTCGCGACGCGTTGTGAGCTCGTAGATCGGCTATTTTCAAACATTTTGTACTTACTTACTTTTGGTACATTTTGAATTCCAGACTTGTACTTGTAACAGAGTACATATCTACATTGCAGTATTGATACTTAAAGCTATACTGTGTAAGATGCCCAACTAGTGGTCATTAGCCCTATAGCAAACCGCGGTCGCGTCCGCGTCTTTCGGCCGTTTTTCGTACCTTCAGACCCCCGCGTCTGCCTCCACCTCGCTGAGATCTATCTTTTGAGGGGTCCCTTGTTCCTGTGCGTTCAGTAATTCCAGAGATACGGACTCCTTCACCCTGCCTGGTAGGCGAAATTACCTAGAGAAGGGATGGTACAAACGGGCGACAACAAATATGGCTGCCATAGCGCCCCCACTTCAAGATGCGCTGTGATTGGCCGGCAGTTGTATAACCCTCGCTGTGATTGGCCGGTAGTGTGATGACGCAATTTTGGCGCGAGATCCGGTCCCCGGCAAGGATCGCAGTTTACATATATAGAGAAGGCTTTACAGGCTGAAATTCACGGAGTGGGTGTTCTAAAACTTTAGCGATTTAACAGTTAGGACAATTTTAAGATTTGTTTTATAAAAAAAGTTACATGGTACAACTTTAAGTAAAGAATGTGTCCTCTCTCTCCTCTCCACTCCAGGTTTAGTTTCTTCTCGCGGGACAAGCAGAGGAACAGCCAGCGGGGGTCGCCGTTTGACGACAGCAGCTTTGGCGTGTGGGCGGGAAAAGAGGACGTGTACACGGAACAGGCTCAGGAGGCGTTGCAGCACATGTAGTAGTCGCTGGACAAGCACTTGACAAGGTTTTCTCCAAAAAAACATGCCAAACCTTTAACACTTTACGTCCGTCACTTAAATGGCGTTCTTGTGGTCAAACCTGTGAGTAGCCACCGCCCCCCCCCCCCACTGCACATCAATCCACCTATAGGGACTCATAGTGCAACTTGAAACATTGCCTGCTTCAAAAAGGAACGGACTGACAGAACGACAAGCACAGCCTGAGCACACTGTAGCACGTTGAGTTGACACTCCAGTTTATGAAAGGAAATTACGGGGGCACTCGGGTGGGGGAACCAGGGGTTAAGTTCCTGCCCGGACTTGGTAAGACTAGGGGTTCGAAGCCTCCAGTGCAGTGGGGTCCAGGGACCCGCAGCGGTCCCTGGACAGGTCTATAACTCCAAGAGTGGACAAATGGAACCACATTTGGTTCCATTCGTACACTCTCAGATGTCCCCGGGTCATGTGGCTCTGATGTATCCCAAACTGGAGCTTCTTGAAACTTCTAAAGGTTGAGAATCACTGCTCCAGTGCATGACGCATCCGGCTTGGCCAAGCATCCATACAAACACAACTGGCTGTGTTTGTTTGTGAGGGAAGCCGGGGAAGGGCAGGGCCATCTCTGTCGCTGCACTCTAGCGACTCCTACAGGTTGGTCAGGGTGGCTGTTCGATGAGGCTTGGAACTGGGAAGAATAGCTTGTTCCTCTGCATGCGTTACGCCTTCAAAGTGAGACATTGAGACAGTGGTGACACTTTGCGCACCCGTCCTAAGACCAACCATTAGGGGTCAGCAGCGACGAGGGACTACAGTATTTAAAGAGGAGCGGGAATTGACATAACATCTAAAATGGGGGTAAAACAAATAAATGAATAAAAGGTCCCAAAAGTTTACCTAGTCAGACGTAAGAGAACAGAATACTTAAAAGAGTAAGGGCACATGCAAACTCCATATGACTAAGGAAAGGCAGGAGAATTGCATGCACATGTATGTTTAAAAGGATCATGTTTGATTGAGATACTCCGCAGAGGGTATACTTGGATGTTGGATGGAAAAAGGAAAGTTGCAGTTGGAAACGATAGAATGAAGAAAAGGTTCATGAGAATGTATGTCCAGCAATAACTACGTTTTTAAAGAAATATATTGGATTAACTTTTATTTTTTTTAAATATACAAATTTGACACCAACGGTAACGTTGAAGGCATAGGACACAAAAAACATGTTGTCATCCCCAACCCCTTCATAACTGCACAGAACGTTCCGATCCAAAGTTATTTGCTTTAAGGGCATAAAAAATGTAATTTGCATTCGGTGACCTTTTGCTCAATGCATTGCTAAAGAAAAATCCTTTGGCAGTTTTGTGTTATGATGCAATTAAAGACTATAAGCAAACAGCATAATAAAATGTAGATTTTTTAATCAACATTCAATGAACGAATTCCAATATAATATAATGCTTTATTCGTTTGACATGGTTAAAGTAAACCTTGTTATAATCTTTTTCATTTTCAAAATGACAACACTTGTGTCCTATTGATCTTTCTCCTGTTTCCCAAGTCACCAGCAATTTACCAATAATTAAAACGATGCAGCTCTACAAATGATAGATTACACATTTACCATGTGTTTTTAGCACGAGGGCTGTATCCGATCAGATGAGAACAGCGCCGCTATATACAAGATTGTGCAATGTGGTTACATGACAGTTGTTGTCAGATTGTGTTGTGGCCCCTTTTGAGAAGCCTACTGGATATTATGACAGTGTCATAAGATGTAGGCTGACTTCAGGAATGAGTTTGTAATTAAAACTGAAGAGCAAGGGTGTGTATAGGTCAGGGTTCCCCAATTAGTTTTCCCCCAAGGGCCGAATCATGTCTAGGGTACCAAGCCGAGGGCCACAACATTGCAGAGGGCGACGGTGGCGTTCCCACTACTCCAGCGACAGTTTTCGTCGTTGTCGGGTGAAAATCTTTTATGTCCAAAACCGTTCGTTTTGAATGTATCATTTTAAAAATTTGATTTAAACTAGTGAAAACAGCCGATCTACAAGCACACAACGCCTCGCGGTGCGAGGCGTTGTGTGCTTGTAGATCTGCTGTTTTCACTACTTTTGTGCGACGGCCTTGTATGATTTGCGAAAGAACATACAAATTTGGATATGAGATTTACACCCAACGACGATATACTAGCGTTGTTGCTGCTCTTATACCACCATTATTACTGGGGTTGGTGTGGGCCAGACAGTAGCCCCCCGCGGGCCGCCTATTGGGGAACCCTGGTATAGGTTGTTATGAGTTAATTTAAATGCTTACATATTGATGCTGTTTTGTGCTTACTGGGCATCGCGTGCCTTCTCACTTACTATTAGGCTGCCGTGTTCACAAGAACAGACTTTTGTGAGACGCAATGGCCTGGCCAGTAAGGCAGTGGTTTCCCAAACGATGTGCCGAGGCACACAGGTGTGCCTTGGGACTTTGTGACAAGCAAGCACACATTATTATTGCAATATAAATGCGACTAAAGTTATGAATAGTTTACGATATCAGTGCTTTGTGTGCGCACTGCGCAGACGTCCCAATTCAGAGGCCAATTTCAGTCTGGGCATACATTTTAATTTAAATTATTTATATGTTTCTTTACATTAAATTTGTTTCACAAATTCTCAAACATAGTGAAAATAGCTGATCTGCTGGCTTACCTGCTTGCGGTATTTTTCTCTATTTAAAATACATTTAAAAAAAGAAAATGCATGAAACAGGGCTTAAGTGTTTTATTTGGTTTTTCAAATAAAAAGTAACCGTTTACAGAGTGATGAGAGTGATAAGACGTTAAAAGAGAGGCTATTCTGCACAAGCCTCTGTACCCTGGATTTTATTTTCCTTCGCGTTCGGCTCAAAAAGGAAAGCCTGGGCTAAGCTGTTGACATTTCTGGCATAGGAAGTGGGAGTCAACCACCCAACCAACCAACCAATCAGAGTGCAGGGGTAGTGTAGGGGCGGGCACACAGATCGGTGAACCAATAGGGAGCCGGCGTTGGATTCTGGCGCTAAGTAGTATCCGCCCCTCTAGTCCTTAGAAAGGGTTTGGCTCCTCCAGGCGAATTCTGCACTGATGTGAATAGAGGTGTTTCAAAAGGAATCATAATGCACGAACGAAAACGAACGTCAAAGAATAAAAGTCGAAGTCAACAACTGCTGCTCCGATTGCATTCTAATGTGCCAAACTAGTCCTCAGGAAGATCACACGCCGGTCGACACGTTGGACGTGTTTGCACATTAAAATGCTGCTGTTCTTTAATTCTCTTCTTTTATTCCATGAATACAGGCGTGCCTTGACATTTTGACTTGACTATTGGTGTGGCTTGGGCACAACACGTTTGAACACCCACTGCAGTATAGCTGAGGTGTATCGGGATGCATTTTATTAGTAGCTGCACACTTAGTGTTGTTTATGCCGAGCGGATGAGGTGACATAGATGAATGTAAAATGCCAACGGACATAGGAATTTCCAAGAAAGACGGTCCCATTATTTCAGTGTCGATAATGAAATGCCAACGCTAAACAAGGTTGCCACATTTATAATAATAAAAGGATAAATAACCACATAGACAATGTATCAAACATACACGTCTTATTAAATGATGATGCCATTTTGTGGGTGTGAGATGAACAATGTGATGGAAATGTAATGGCAACCTACAGTATATGAAGCAAAATAAAGGGAAATGTAATGAACTTTAATAGATGCAATCTGCTACTTTCATGACCTACAGCAGGGGTTTTCAACCAGTGGTCCTTGAGGGAGATCCAGGTGGTCCCCAGCTAAATGATGGAGAGTTGGTAACCAAATGGACCCTTATAGACCTTTAACTCTTGAGAGTGTCAAATTAAACTGTTTCATTCATTTTACGCTCTCAAGTGTAAAATTATTGTTAAACATCTGCATTATTACATTTACAAGAAGTCTACACAATTAGAGAATGTAGAAGAATTGTTATTTTGATCAACGTTTGCCTGTCATCTCTCCTATGGTACCAACATCAACACAGCATGGAATTGTGGACAAAATCCAAAAACAAAATATTGTTTAATAGTCTTGGGTCTGAGAGGCTAAATCTCATGAAATGGTGGTCCGTGGCTCAAATGCTGAATAAATAATGGACCTTTGGGACGTGAAAAAGGTTGAAAACCACTGACTTACAGTACAACCCTGGTCTCAGGCGTGCATGAGAGACCACGTTTCTACCGCCCTGCCAACATGCAATCCCTGCCTGACCAGGGGAGGTACAGGACTGTGCTTATTGGCTTCAGGCCGTACTACTTGTCAACCAGACACCAGGGTCTAAATGTCTCAATAGAAGAGTAGGGAGACCACCTCCAACCACTGCAGAGGTGCCAGTTATATTGTATTAACATACTCTACACAATTGGTTAAAACAACATTATATTCA
The DNA here is from genome assembly GCF_963921795.1 of Nannobrachium achirus. Lineage (NCBI taxonomy): Eukaryota > Metazoa > Chordata > Actinopteri > Myctophiformes > Myctophidae > Nannobrachium > Nannobrachium achirus. Next base: position 5,997,921 of record NC_137822.1, on the reverse strand, counting down.
TTCAAATAAGCTCTCAATTCCCTGCTATATTCAGACAGTTACCCCCTCCCTACCTGGCTTATAATTCCATAAGAATTTTTCACGAGCCTAAATTAAATGACTATTGAAAAGGTATAAGGAATGCATTGATTGTTTTTTATTAAGACAGCTTGTTGCCTTTTATTAAAACATGTCTGCTCCATAATAAAATATCAACAATTTTTCCCAGGTGTTTGTCAGTTTTTGTAGACAATTCATGAGCTTGATTCTCAAAACATCTTCTTGAAATTCACTTGGAATTAATGTATAATTCTACTATTACTGCACTTCCAAGACTGGAATGCTTTTAATGTGTCAATAGCAACCAGCTCCCACCACTAAGTAAGCCTTGCCGTGTCAGTGCAGGAGCCTATCTCCTGTTTCTGTACAAGTACAACCTCTGGACATGACGCTAGTTTGTCCCAGGGACTTAACCCCAATCCAACCCTTGATGCTGAGCTCCAAGCAGGGAGGCACACTGAGTCCAATTTCTGTAGTCTGGGAAATCAAACCCCCGACCTCCCAGTCTCAGGGAACTGGAACATTATACAACTCATGCTGATAATTGGGTTCTCGCACCTGATTGGATGAATCTGGTAACCCACTTGATAATGCGTTTGCTGTTTATCAAGAGCTGGAGAAACAGACAGACCCGTTGAACAAACACAATGATCACTGTCAGAGTATAGACTAGACAGCCTTATCTTTTTAACATGAAATGGTTTGTTTTAACCAAGACAGACAGACAAACAACTGCTACTATTATGTTACATTAAACCCCTTGACCTCCCCTATCAGGGTAATAGACATTTAGGCCCATTACAGATACGTAGATCAATACAATATATATGCTTTGTACACATATTTTGTTGTCGGACAGAAAGATCGATATTTTAGCCAGTCTGGGAAACCAAACACCCCCTGACCGACCTGGGGAATCCTCCCGGGTCAAGGGAGATATTATGCTTCTGGGCTACAGGCAGGGCTACTCTTGCTTATAGGGTTGGGATGCGGAACCAGAGGAGGAACCGCATCCAACATGTAGGAGCTGGAATTGTGGAACATTTGGAACCGTTTCCGGGAAAGGCTTGATCTCACTGTCGGACCTGGTATGTGCACTTCATGTCTGCTATGCAATTACAATACCATGGTTCTCAAACGTTTTAATTTCAAGGACCACCGTAACTGAGAGTGCACAAATGGAACCAAATGGACCCGTAACGCTATTCTAAGGGTCCATTTGGAACCCCCTATAGCATGGGTCTTCAACGTTTTCAGGCCAAGGACCCCTTAGTTGAGAGAGAGAGATGAAGCAGGGACCCCCACAACCTTTTCAGAGATTCCATATAGTTTCATTGTTTGACAGCAAAATCATCAGTGTATTTTCGATTCATGTCAATTTGTGTTTTCAGATACGTATTTAACCACTTGAATCGTCAATACATAACTTGACATTTCACTCTGTACTTAGTCTGCACTTTTTCCCCTCTACACCAAACGTCTTTGCCGAAACTGCGAGGCGTTGTGAGCTTGTAGATCTGCTATTTTGGCTAAAGTTCTCAGAATATGGACACCAGGGTTCAAGTGGTTAATATAAAAAAGTTTCTATCACACAAAGATTTGGAGGACCCCCTGCAGTAACTCTGAGGACCCCCTAGGCCTAGGGGTCCCGGATGCCCTGTTGAAGACCCTTGCCCTATAGGGCATAGCAGTGGGCGTGGTTTTCTGGTGCCACTAAAAGAATGGGTGATTCATTTAGAAATTTACAAAAATATTTATATGATTCACTAGGATCTTGGATAGCTTGATTCTAGGCTTAAAATAAGTGCTCTTTTTGTAAATCTCTATGGGAAAAATGAATGGCAGATTTTCTTTGTGTAGCACCAGAAAACCCTGTAGCAATCGTTAAAAGGAACCGTTAAGGAACCGGAAGGATTCCAACAACCCTACTCTTGCTGCTGTACATGTATACAGTTACCCTTGGGTAGAAATACATACAACCAAAGTGAAGTGGACTGACAAGAGGAGTTGTTTTGCATAATACATGTTTAATCCACATTCCTCCACCTATTACAGTCAATGCTACAACAGTCACTAAAAAGCACCAACAGGGGAAGTTAATGGACAAGAGGTTCAAGAATCACATGGGTACCACTGCCTTGGTTGCTCAGCCAGTTGAGTGCAGAGACCACATGCTCCTTGTGAGTGCCAGTCTCATCTCTCTCTACAAGGGAAGGGATGGGACGATATGAAAATTCCATATCACGATTATTGTGACGATATCGCGATAATCTAAATCCATTATCCTGTGGCCGAACATTTGCCAAAAAATAGCCGATCTACAAGCTCACAACGCGTTGCGATGCGACGCGTTGCAAGCTTGTAGATCGGCTATTTTTTGGCAAAGTCATTTGATAGAGAGTGAAAAAAAGACTATCAAGTACGTATATTATAAGTACCTTTTACCAATTATAGAGGGTTTAAGTGGTACCGGATATGCAGCTCGGCAAATAAAAGGTGAATCAATCCATGACGGAGGACGATATCACGATAAATTAAATCTCCACAACATGATTATCGTGAGTGCTTTTTATCACAATAAACGATAATATCGCTTATCGTCCCATCCCTAACACTGACACATCTGAAATGAAATAGAAAAACGTAGTATCGCATTGTGATATTTTAGGGGGTTAAATAAACCTCCTAAAAAAAGCTACTAAGTGGTGCTGGGATAAAATGCTTCTCTACCAACTCCATGTGAGTTGACAGTTGTTTAAGTATTATAATAAAGTAGGCCATTTGTGGTCATTTCTGTGGAACATGTCACAAAGACAGATTGGTTTTTGACAAAAAACAAGGTTAAAACTCAATCACTCGTTCATTTAAAGAGACATCGATAAGTAGTGCTGCTGCTCTCTGAAAAGTTGAGCTGATTTTAACTGCTTGAAGGCAGCCTGAAGTTGCCCCTGAACCACCAGCCACACTCCTTTGAACATGGCTGCCTGCTAAGATCTTGATCTCAATGGGATCTTCTCCTGTATAAATAATTATATTATAGCCTCATAGTATAATTGTCATATTTTTAAGGTTTTTACCAAGTCATTTACTAGTCAATCATGAGTAAAAAGCTAATTTTCCCTAACTTGGCCAAGTCATGTTTATCCGTCTTTATTTACATCTGCCCAACACTGCTGATTCATCCTGCCTTACTGGCAATGTTCTCAGCCTATCGGAATGTTTGATTTCTGCCAAAAAAAGACGTAGGCCTAGGCCAGACGGAGCTGGATATGTCATATATGCCGTTTTTTCAGATATCCACATAGAAAAATATCTAGATCCACACGACAAAGATATCTAGGTCTAAAATAATCTCATTCCCCAGACCTCCACTAGGGGGACAAGCACACACACACAGTAAAGTCTTCAGAGATATCCGGGTTCCATGTCTACACGGATCCAGTGAATCGGATATTTTTCAATGTCTTAAAAAATATCCAGTTTCGTGTGGCTGCAAGCCCCAACAGCACAAAAAAATGTCTAGCTTCAGAAATATCCAGCTCTGCGTAGCCGGCACCTTAAAGAACTTCTGCCCAAGTCATTTTGGAATCTAACAAACATTCTGATGGCTGAGGACATAGTCAATTAGGCACAACAAAGCAGCAGTGTTAGGAGAGTAGAGTTAGGCAGAAATGTCAATTTGCAGAAAAATATTACTTGGGCAATTATGCTATGAGGCAGAACGTTATGGAACATTAGTAGTGGATAATGAAGGCCTTACAGAGTGGTGTCTTAATGAATAGACATTAAGCAAATTCCTTTATTTTCAAATAACTTCAACACCTAATTGTACCAGAGGTTAAATAGTATAGTTAAACTTGTAAAATCTAGTTAAGCTCTTAACATATACAAAATATGCTTTTAAAAATGTATTTAGAATCTGGTGACTTATAAAACTCAAAACAAAAATGAATTATCCGTTGCCAATTCTGTTGTTAAATGGTCTACATGGAATATTTGGTTGTAGACATTTGACAGCTTTGTGTAGGAGGTAAAGATTTGTTCCAAGGGAGAGAGAAAACTACAGCTATAAAAACATGATATAAAAAAAGAAAATCAATAGCACATTACAGTTTGACAGAACCTTTTTAGAAAGGGCTCATATATACTTTGCATCATCATCATAATCATCATTTATGAACGACTGAACGTTGTCCATTTACATTTTTGTATCGTCAACCTGAAGAGTCCTCGTTATAAATGCAATTATTGCTAAGCAGGGGAAGGAACCAGTGCAGGGAACAAACAAAAAAGTGTAAAAAAAGGAATAAAAAAAGCCAAAACGTTGTAGATCTACCACCCGCACTTGTGTAATGTGTACTGTGATCGCTTTCCGCAGGGAACAAACAAAAAAGTGTAAAAAAGGAATAAAAAAGCCAAAACGTTGTAGATCTGCCACCCGCACTTGTGTAATGTGTACTGTGATCGCTTTCCTCACCATCCTATTTTAAATAGAGAACAAATGCCCCCCAATCCAACAATCTAAAAAAAAAGAGGAAATGTTTTGAACAGTCAATCATGTGTATTTGCATGTGGGCAACCCCCTTTTCCGTGCTAAGCTGCAAACCAAAAATAAATGTGGTTCCTTCCGCTGTTGCCAAGTGCCACTAGGCTACCAGTTAAGAATAAACAGTATAAAAATGCCAAACAGCCACTACTACCACGCACATGCTGCGATAGCGCTAGCTTTTTAAAGGTTATACAAAATATACAAAATAAATATGCTGAAATCAAATGACCTAGCATGTTCCATATTATCAGTGTATAAATAAGCTTATGGATATCGTCGGACAAAAGCAGATGTACCTTAAATCTCCATTAATTTAAATCGCCAATGTCTTGTACGCGAATCCCCAGTACATCCATCTGATACATATTCTGCTGCTAAGGCTTTTTCTTTTTAACATTAGCTTAATAAGAAACAAATGCTTATGCTCAGTTTACAACAGCCAATCTACAAGCTCACAACGGGTCGCAGACACGAGGCAGTGAGAGCTTGCATATTGGCTATTTTCGAAGTATAAATCACGCCTTCGTTTCCCTTCTCTTAGAGATCAGTTGTCAATATTTGAGCCATGGGTGAGCGGCGATAGAGTCTTTGCTGCGGTCACCGTAGTCGTAGAGCAGCTCTTCGCCCTCGGCGATGTTCCGAGACGCCACCAGGATGAGGTGGGGGATGCCCTGGATGTCGTGGAGCTTGGTTTGGCAGTTGCCATTTTTACTGTGATTTATCAGCCTGCCCATTCGGCCAGTCTCTTTCGTGGCATCCACACTAAACAAAAAAAAGAAGAAAAGCCATAAGTATCAATTATATTAAAATGTGCAAAGTAACAGGATAGACCAGGGTTCCCCAATTAGTTTTCCCCAAGGGCCGAATTATGTCTAGGGTACCAAGCCGAGGGCCACAACATTGCAGGGGGCAATGGTGGCGTTCCCACTACTCCAGCGACAGTTTTCGTCCAAAACCGTTCGTTTTGAATTTATCATTTTAAAAATGATTTAAAAACTAGTGAAAACAGCCGATCTACAAGCACACAACGCCTCGCGGTGCGAGGAGTTGTGTGCTTGTAGATTGGCTGTCACTTCTTTTGTGCGACGGCCTTGTATGATTTGCGAAAGAACGTACAAATTTGGAGATACGAGATTTCCACCCGACAATGACGATATACTAGTGTTGTTGCTGCTCTTATACCATTACTGGGGTTGGTGTGGGCCAGACAGTAGCCCCCCGCGGCCCGCAAATGGCCCGCGGGCCCCCTATAGGGGAACCCTGGGATAGACGGACACTTTTTTCAATGCCGCAAATAGTTTTTTTTTCTACCTTTACTACCTACCGTAGTTGTTTCTGTTGTGTGGAAACCTTACATGTCTAAAACCGTTCAGGATTATATTTTAAAATCGTTTTAAAATAGTGAATATTGCATATTGAAATATTGAACAGAATGGACCTTTACGGTTGTTGAATTAACCAAATAACATTGCCTAATACATATCAAACTGGGGGAAGTCTGACCTTGAAATTAAAAAAGGTTCAGAATCACTGTCCTGCAAAGGGAAACGCAACGGTTTATTAAACATACCAGTATGTTTTGCATTGGTGCTGAAAATAGTACATGTAGCATCCCGTGGCAGGGTTTTGAGCGTACTCGGCCTCCCTCATTTTGGCATCGGTGATGTGCAGGAGATCACCATGGTACTCCACTATGTACTCTCCCTTCTGGAAGCACTGGGTGGCAAACACCCCTCTCCCTTTCCCCTCGATGTGTTGCACCTGCACCACAAAAAAAGGGAGTGGTTAAATTATGGCGTATTCGTATAATTAAGTAGCACACCACTTTAACCACTCTGATAGATACAGTCCAGGCTGACATTTATCAAGATAATAGTGATGTAACGATTGATCAGTGAGTGATCGCGATCGGCCGATAATGCCTCTATCGGCTTTGATCAGTATCGGCGTTGCCTCTACAAGCTAAATCAGCTATTTTCACAATATTTATCTGTGGGACTGAATGTAACCTCAGCTTCAACTCCTACAAGTTGAATTGGATACTAAAGGACCTCAGCCTGCAATCTCCTAATGTTTATACTTAATATACAATGTCAATGTTTTGTAAGAAGAATCATTAAGTATATAAATGCTGCTACAGTAACGTAATAAATAGAAGAATTACTGATTCCAGTTGATCAGTGATCAGTATCGGCCCCACGAATCGCAATCGGAGCATCTCTAATCAAGAACTAACCTTGCGTCACAAGACTTTCCACCTCATAGGAAAGCCTGGTATTCGCTGGTGGCGCTATAACAGGCCAATGTGTAAAGGGTGGCATTTGTTCCTTCACCTAGTGGGAAATTTCACTGTAATTGCACGCTGTGTTCATGATTTGAGGCATTTTGTTCAAAACGGAGCAATCCTGCAAACTTTGAAAGCCAATTGTAGCAAATCAGGATGGAATATGGAAAATCGGACAGATGCATGTTGATCACATGACTGTAGAGATACGGTCTACCGATTTGCAGTGATTTGTGGACAAAATCTCAAGGAGTAGTACAGAAATGTGTTTTTTCAAACATCGGCCTCATGGTGGCGCTAGAACAGGGCCATGTGAGAAATGTGGGGCAGAGGTTCTGAATTGGCATCCAGGGAGTGGTTTTACCTATCACACTGCAAATCCAGAGAAAGTTTTTTTTTTTTTACCTCCATTCCTTCTTCTATCCCGTTGGTAATGAGATGATCAATGTGCTCCTTCTGTTCACACTGACAATAAAGCACAATGAAAGGTGTTACTGCAAATGAACAGATCTGACCGCCACACAAATACACATGAAGCCATTCTAAATACACATCCAGTAGAAATACAAAGTGCTAGTAGGACTACAACAACAAAATCATTAACTCGATCCCACCTTGATTTCCGCTTTGCTTTTTCTTGAGCTCCGTCGAATAGGAAAGAAGTCGGTAACTTTTCGGTTTTGTGAAGTCCCATTTTCAGTGCTGCAATTAACAAAGGAGACGTCACCTTAACATTTACAACCCCGTTTGACTACTTTCAAACAGGGTTTGGGACTCGCAGCTCACTTTTGAACGCTCCAAAATTGTAGTTGCGACAAACGGCAGCAAATGCCGTAAGTTGCAAAGAAGAGAATGCCTTGATGATCAAGACGCACTTACATTCTTTTGGTGGACTTCTTTCCTTTGACCTTGCGTCGTACGACTCTCCTCTGGTTGACGAGCGGAGCGGAGCCGTTGTAGCTGTTGGTCAGGCGGGGCATGTGAGCCACGTTGCCATTGGTCAGGGGAGGCATGTGAGCCGCGTTGCTATTGGTCAGGAGGGGCATGTGAGCCGTGTTGCCATTGGTCAGGGGGGGCATGTGAGGAAGGGAAACCTCCACCGGAGACCCACGCCAAGTCTGAGGGTAATGCAGCTGTGGTGGTGGCGATGGCTCCTCGTCTGTCCAGCAGGGGGAGCACTGGCCTTCCTTCTCTGTCAACTCTGAAGTGTTTTGCATTTTCAAGCTGATGGAATTTGGTGTGCTACCTGTAAGAGAGACAATAGTGGGAATTAAATTACTCCATACAAGTAATGCTCTTTTGGAATATACTCGTATGTTGCTAGACATCGGCTTCGAGCATGTTTCTGAATATGAAAAAGAATGGAAATGTACAAGGACAAGTGGAATAGACAAGTGATTTTGATGTACCGTGTGTAGGTGTACATCATACTGCCATTCCAAATTTTATTTCCGTCATTTCCAGTATTACCGGTAAGTATATTTGTATTAAACGTTTTAATTGTTGTTGTTGCGACCGAAGGTCGCAGTATACCAGGAGAAATGTCGTAGCTTGTCTCCGTCTGTGTCAGTACTTCAGTCAGTACACATTTTACAGTCTATTGGTTCCCTTGTCACTGTGACATCACTCTGACATCATGCTCTGATGTCACTGTGATGTAGGGGAACCACTCTTAACAGAAGGGGTTTGCTGCTCTGACATCACGCTCTGGCTTCATGTCCCTTTTATGCCCATATATTTTATGCCCATATATAGTCGACAAAGTGATTGGGCCATTGGGTATTCCCAGATCACACTTGCAAATGAATTACATCCTTGTCCGTTTTATGCCCATATATGGAGATCCCTGTCCCCCTGTCCCAAGATAGCCAAGAATTGGCACGACCTTGCCCTTTAGGGTGAGGTTGCATGTCGCCCTGAGGAGTCTTACTAGTATCTTGTATTGTTGCGTTTGCATAGTCTCTGTGGAACATGCTACGTATGTCCCACCAACTGACATTCTTGTTACTCTGTATGAATGATTAAGAGACAAAATAAACCCCTCTTGATTCTAACTTTTAGTTGTTGATAAAGACAAAGCTTGTTTTGCTGGAGGACCCAAGATAAACCCCTACCCCTATTTCAAAAGAACTCTCTCCCACCGAGTGAGACCAAATGCATGTGTTAAAAGATGTGAATATGATTTGATCAAGCACACATTTTGCAACAGGGATGTTCATGAGGTCTCCAACCATCTTAAAAGGCAAGGTTCATGAACAGGTGGTGAACAAGTCTGTATTCGATGGAAAACACAAGACTGCTTTTCTATAGAATTAATTAAATGGAAATGAACACTAGCGCATGCATCAGCTTATCCAAACTACATGCCATTTTGGAATAAATCCAATCCCAGTATTGCCAAAAGCCACCGTCCCCTCCTATTACTGCTATTTAATATAATTATCCTTTATTTACAAGAGTATTACAGAAACACTTATTTTTGCAGAGGCGTGGAAACAGCTTACTCAAAACGATTGACTTGAGCATAGTATAGTAGTATAGACCAGGGCTACTCAACTTAAGACGGCTCAGGGGCCACTTAGTAAAATACAAAAAGTCCAAGGGCCACAAGCTAAAAAATATGGTTCTATTCTGGGTGTAATGATATTGTAACACACTACATGAGTAGACAAAAAAAAAAAAAAAACAATTAAACACACAGAAAACAGCCACATGTTCATCTATAATGCCAAACCTCATTGAACAAAAAGAATGTCATGGAATAATTAATGAAGAAATAATGACGTTTCTTCTTTTGGAACAAAAAAGAAAATAGCAAAAGTGTCTTGTATAAAACAAGCCAAAAATAGTTTCCTAGTGGTTTTGGAGGGAAACTGAAATCAGAAATTATTTGTCCATACTGAAAGTAGACAAGCGGTGGAAACCGCTTCCAATGAATGGCTTTGTGTGTATCACGCCCATATATGGTCATTTCAGTCCAGAATGAACAGGCTTTTTCAAAAACAGAATGTCCGTTTAATTAGAGGCCTTTCTGGGCCCGCCCCTTTCCCCCCTCCCCCTGAGCGGCAGCCATGATGGAGTCACTGCTGCAGCAGTGTGTGTCTATAGCTGTATTCCAATCCGAAGGGTTTGCACTTTGAAGTGCGCATTTGAAGGGCTATGACGTCACTGGGCCGCGCCAAATAGCAATCTACAAGCTCACAATGCGTTGCGTTGCGACGCATTGTGAGCTTGTAGATCTGTGACCAGTGACGTCATATCCCTTCAAATGCGCACTTCAAAGTGCAAACCCTTCAGATTGGAATACAGCTCTAGTCTATGTCTATGGAGATGGGACTTTTAATGAAATTAGTCATTACCAGTCCCATCTCCATGATATTTAGATCTAATTCCTTCGCCAGTTCCATCCGCATGATTTGTAGATCTAATTCTATGAGTCCCATCCCCATGATTTGTAGGTCTAATACCATCGCCAGTCCCATCCTTATGATTCGTAGATCTAATTCTGTCTGTTCCATCTCAATTATGTTTAGGTCTAATTCCATCGCCAGTTCCATCCAAATGATTTGTAAATCTAATTCTATGAGTCCCATCTCTATGATTTGTAGGTCTAATTTCATCGCCAGTCACATCCTTATGATTTGTAGATCTAATTCTATCTGTTCCATCTCAATGATTTTTAGATCTAATTTCACCACCAGTTCTATCCTTATGATTTGTAGATCTAATTCCATCAGTCCCATCTCAATTATGTGTAGGTCTAATTCCATCGCCAGTTCCATCCACATGATTTGTTGATCTAATTCTATATAGTTCCATCCTCATGATTTGTAGATCTAATTCCATCGCCAGTCCCATCCTTATGATTTGTTGATCTAATTCTATCAGTCCCATCTCAATTATGTTTAGTTAGGTCTAATTCCATCGCCAGTTCCATCCCCATGATGTGTAGGTCTAATTCGATACATTCCCAACTCCATGTTCTTTAGATCTAATTCGATAGTCACATCCCCATGATTTGTAGATCTAATTCCATCACCAGTCCCATCCCCATAATGTGTAGGTCCAATTCCATCGGCAGTTCCGCCAGTTCCATCTGTATGATTTGTAGATCTAATTCCATCAGTCCCATCTCAATTATGTGTAGGTATAATTCCATCGCCAGTTCCATCCACATGATTTGTAGATCTAATTCTATACAGTTCCATCCTCATGATTTGTAGATCTAAATCCATCGCCAGTCCCATCCTTATGATTTGTAGATCTAATTCTATCAGTCCCATCTCAATTATGTGAAGGTCAAATTCTATAGCCAGTTCCATCCCCATGATTTGTAAGTCTAATTCGATACAGTCCCATCTCCATATTCTTTAGATCTAATTCCCATGATTTGTAGATCTAATTCCATCACCAGTTCCATCCCCATAATGTGTAGGTACAATTCCATCGCCAGTTTCGCCAGTTTCATCCGCATGAATTGTAGATCTAATTATATCAGATCCTTCCCAATGATTTGTAGATCTAATTCCACCGCCAGCTCTATCCTTATGATTTGTAGATCTAATTCTATTAGTCCCATCTCAATTTTGTGTAGGTCTAACTCCATAGCAAGTTCCATCTGCATGATTTGTAGATCTAATTCCATACAGTCACATCCCCATGATTTGTAGATCTAATTCCATCACCAGTTCCATCCCCATAATGTGTAGGTCTAATTCCATCACCAGTTCCATCTGCATGATTTGTAGATCTAATTCTATCTGTACCATCCCCATCATCTGTAGGTCTAATTCCATCACCAGTTCCATCTGCATGATTTGTAGATCTAATTCTATGAATCCCATCCCCATGATTTGTTGGTCTAATTCCATCGCCAGTCCCATCCTTATGATTTGTAGATCTAATTCCGTCTCCAGTCCCATCCCTATCATTTGTATGTCTAATTCTATTGCTAGTTCCATCCACATGATTTGTAGATCTAATTCATGTGCCGAATCTGAAGCCGGTGGGACGAACGTTTCTTGAGATAAGTGGATTACATACATACATACTCACAGAGATTTGTCACATTTATTGTAAGCAGATGAATTATGTGGATGGGACTGTATCGAATTAGACCTACAAATCATGGGGATGGAACTGGCGATGGAATTAGATCTAAACATAATTGAGATGTGACTGATAGAATTAGATCTACAAATCATGCGGATGAAACTGGCGATAGAATTGGACCTACACATCATGGGGATGGGACTGGTGATGGAATTAGATCTACAAATCATGACGATGGAACTATATAGAATTAGATCTACAAATCATGCGGATAGAACTGGCGATGGAATTAGACCTAAACATAATTGAGATGGGACTGATAGAATTAGATCTACAAATCTTAAGGATGAGACTGGCGATGGTATTAGACCTACAAATCATGGGGATGGGACTCATAGAATTAGATCTACAAATCATACAGATGGAACTGGCGAAACTGCCGATGGAATTGGACCTACACATTATGGGGATGGGACTGGTGATGGAATTAGATCTACAAATCATGGGGATGTGACTATCGAATTAGATCTAAAGAACATGGAGTTGGGAATGTATCGAATTAGACCTACACATCATGGGGATGGAACTGGCGATGGAATTAGACCTAAACATAATTGAGATGGGACTGATAGAATTAGATCAACAAATCATAAGGATGGGACTGGCGATGGCATTAGATCTACAAATCATGAGGATGGAACTATATAGAATTAGATCAACAAATCATGTGGATGGAACTGGCGATGGAATTAGAACTACACATAATTGAGATGGGACTGAGGAATTAGATCTACAAATCATAAGGATAGAACTGGTGGTGAAATTAGATATAAAAATCATTGGGATGGATCTGATAAAATTAGATCAACACATCATGCGGATAGAACTGGCGATGGAATTAGACCTAAACATAATTGAGATGGAACAGATAGAATTAGATCTACAAATCATAAGGATGGGACTGGCGATGGAATTAGACCTACAAATCATGGAGATGGGACTCATAGAATTAGATTTACAAATCATTTGGATGGAACTGGCGATGGAATTAGACCTAAACATAATTGAGATGGAACAGATAGAATTAGATCTACGAATCATAATGATGGGACTGGCGATGGTATTAGACCTACAAATCATGGGGATGGGACTCATAGAATTATATCTACAAATCATGCGGATGGAACTGGCGAAGGAATTAGATCTAAATATCATCGAGATGGGACTGGTAATGACTAATTTCATTAAAAGTCCCATCTCCATAGACATAGACATAGACACACACTGCTGCAGCAGTGACTCCATCATGGCTGCCGCTCAGGGCGAGGGGGGAAAGGGGCGGGCCCAGATAGGCCTCTATTACCATATATGGTGATCTCAGTCCAGAATGAACAGGGTTTTTCAAAAACAGAATGTCCGTTACCTTATGTCCATATATGGTCACTCCAGGCCAGAATGAACAGGTTTTTCCTGTCCCGTACGTGTAAAATATCAGTCCAGAATGAATAGGCTTTTTCAAAAAGCAAAATGTGTGTCCCATGTCCATATATGGTCATTTCAGTTCAGAATGAATAGGCTTTATATGTCCTATATCTAGAATATGTGTGCGGTGTCCCTCCCGGTCAGATGAATGGATACTTTGAGGATTGGTCAAGCTTCACATGATAATTTGGCCTTCAGGGTTTATCTGTCTTATTTAAACACTTTATATTTATTTATTTAATTACAAATTCTTATTTTAATGTATGTGTTTTAATCTATTTTATTTTTTAAACCTATTATACCAACTGTCATACCAGCTCTCCAAATACATTCAGAATAGAAGTTTTATCTGTCCACCACTTCAATTCGAACCGAGGTTTGATTTTTATTGGTATGACCATGACAGGCCACGTAGACATGCTGCAGAGGCCGCATGTGGCCCACGGGCTGCAGATTGAATCAAATTATTCAAATCATGTTAAAACATATTTGGAAACTGCTACAAAGTGCTGCTATCAATCAACAATGAGCAGTGTATTTTACTTTTTCTTGCCAGCTAGCAAGATGACATCTCAATGCTATGAATCGTGGGCTATTGGCTCAAGCAATGTCTGCAGCAATGCAGACATCGCAGAGTGTGCGGGTGTGCCCTCGTGCACTCGCCAGGTTTCGAGTGCAAACCAAGAGCCGGGTCGCAGTTAATCACGGATTATGTTCTTGTTTACTGGAAAAGTTGTCGAAGCCTCTGTGTAGAATACAAGTCAACAGAAACACCAGTTGACCTACCTTCCTCTTGCCACTGTGTGTCATATTGTAGACGGTGTCTCCCTTCTTGCGTCAGCGTGATCATCATCTCATCGTGAGCGGGAGATATGGCGCTTAAAATGTCAATGGAATACACCGTTCTCTGTGAATATTAAGGCAGAAATATGCGTTTTAGAACATGAGCAAGACCCTGAGAGTTTAACCACTTGAGCCCTCGCATCCCTATTCTGCGGGGGAACAATTGCCAAACATAGCAGATGTACAAGCTCCTAACGCGGTGCAACACAATACGTTGTGAAAGAGTGGACCACATATTACAGACCTGAAACCGGTCAACCAAGTACTACTGTATTAGTTTACCAAGTAGGCCTATACAGTATATATAGAGGGTTTAAATGGTTCTCTTAGCCCTTGTGTCCACTATACGAACACCAGTTTCTAACAAGTAGTGTGTGAACAGAAGCAGACAATTTATCCTGATATGTGCCATCTGATGTGTACAGAATCAGATCAAATGGGGGCTGAGACTAGCTCCTGCTGTCTGAATACGAGTTCAGAACAACCTGAGCCGTATCTCTGTATTTGAAATGTGAATGGTTTCAACTACTAGACTGTAGATATGTCTACAGTATGGTATGGTTCATCTCTAGGTGAAACCATTTTATATACATAGGCCTATATGAACTGTATAGAATGTACAACATTTGTATTGGTATCATTATAGTTCTTAGCGCTTTTACATAACCTAAGGAGGAATCTATCAAATGCCAATAGAGTCCATATTGTGGAATTAATTGCACACTGATGTAATGCTGTATTAATAACATGGACAAAGTTCCAGCGAGTCCCACTTCCAAAATGTCAAGGATGTTCACAATTACAACACCAGAGGCAGCTCCACAGATCACGTCCAACCCAGATTTGGCACCAAAAAAGGGTCAAATGTGTAACAGTTCTCCAGCTATGCCGCTAAAATGTGGAACACCTACCAAAGGCTTTAAAAGAGTGTACTTCCTTTAAAACGGCACTGAAAACACTTGGTGGCTGCTACTCAAAACTGGTAAATGAAAAGATAAAGCCTATCCGTACCTCCCCGACCTATTGTAAATACAATTTATTTTGCATTGTGTTCTACGATTGTTTTTCTGATGATATCTTCTGCATAGTACTGTGTTCTATCTGTCTATCATTCAATGTTATATGAGTTGTTGTCATGAAACTGTACCTTTTCCTATGCAAACTTCTAATAAAGTCTTCAATCAATCAAACCCTTGTAGATAATGTGTGGTGCCAAGTCAGACAGTGTGTGGAATGGCCCATTTTATTTGTTCTATGTTACAATACGTTTAGTTAAGGGGGAAAAGAATAACAATAAAAAATATGTGGCATGTGGCAGTTTGTCCTCAATTCCACTTTGCTACACGTTTAAATAATGAGACCCCCCAGTGACCCAGTTCCTGATGAAAACTGATCCTCAGTCACTAGTGGAATGACAGTTAAGGTGATGGGAGGAGCCCCGTGGGACCTGGCTCTTATGGTTCGCCATTGACTGATGACCCGTTAAATAATTTCTGTTACGAGTACGCTACTACTACTTACTTATGTAACACGAGTTAGCTGTTAAAAAACATCCAACAACATTTAGTAAGTGAGCTGCAAAAAGATAATGCAATTCTGCTGCCCTGATCTGATCTAACATAGAACATGGTGTCTGTCTGCGTGTCGCCCCCCCTTCCTTTCCTTTCCTTTCCTTTCCATAACGCAGACAGACATGCTGGCAAACATCACCATCCAAGCAAGCACACAAAACAACACAATACAGCGACGCTAGAATCGTGAAAGATGCCCAACGTATACATTGCTTTCATGTCTGCAAAACACAGTAAAGAAATACACCACTTTTGACTTTTGACCGAAGAGAAAGGTAAACTTACCCCGTCCAGGTCGGATTTGTTGTTGTGGTTCTCCTCCTGTGCCCTGGATGCTTCTGCTAGGTTGGTGAAGGATCCCGTCTACAGTTATTAAGCTGCCGTTTCAGGTCAAAGCCTTCGTCCGTCATACGTTGGTCATTTACACTTTTGCTCAGGGACACTTTCACCCGACTTTAACGTCACGGACGCTTCCATAAATAGACAAATGTGCGGGGGTTTAAAGTCTTCGACCGATGATGCAGCCCGCACGGCTTCTCTCCGCCATGTTTAATTTAAAAAAAAAAGAGCAAGCTTTCTGTCGCCCTCTGGTGGTATTTTATTTAAAACTGACACAAGGCCTCAGAGAACAATGGATTAAAATATGAAAAGGCATAGCCTCTGGGTCATTATCTTGTTTTATTTTTAAACCCTCAACCAACAGTAGATATGGCTGTTAAGTGACAAAGACACCACACCACACCACTGCATTAAATTTAATGAGAAATATATCACAGTGGGGAGAAGTTAGGCACACATGTCTATGGAAGTTTATAGAACACATAAATAATAATCACACATACCCTTTTAAAACCAATTTCTAATCACTCATAACTACATGCTTCAAAATAAAAACGTAAGGGATGCCAGGTTGAAGTCACTTTTGGAGTGGTGCAAGTACTCCCATGCTTGGCCGACTGTGTATGTCGGAAGGAAGTTAATGAAAGGAAAGGACACTAACGTAATTTTCTCTACCTTGCCAGCACATTAACTCACGCAGGAAATGAAATTGTGTGAAATAACATTGGTGTTATTACAGGAAAATAAAAGAAGACATGTCCCACATTGTTTTCTGCTGTTGCTTTTCTTTTTTTATTTGTACACTGTATAATTTTATACCAATCGAATATATTCAAAGAGAACAAAGTACGTTTCTGAACATGCCAAGTATCGCAATACCTCCGAGACAGAAACGATACCCGTCACAGATGCCCCAATAAAATGATATAGCCTACAGTCTGTACACATCGAAAAGCAAGTGATTATAAACCAACCTGTTATAGCCTATCTATTCTTTTATATTCCTGAACCGATTACATGACAAAGGACGCTATCGTTCATGAATAGTGTTTGTTCATGAGCTGGTCCAGCCGGCTCCATTCACTGCCATGTATTTCATCGAACTTCCGGTGCGAGTTTTGCCTGCCAACCATGAGCGTCATGGCGCATCCCCCAGTACCCACCAGGGGCATAGTTCTGCCGATTTAAAATGACTCCAATACGGAACTAAAACTTCCTATGATTGGCCGCTAGTTGCGCTTTTTTCCCCCCTGGCCGATCGCAAAAAGAATTGCCCTCCATTGGATCCCATTCATTTTCCCCTTTCGTTTTCTAACCTTAATTAACATTTTCATGAATACTGTATGGTTCCTATCGCTAGTTAAAAATTGCCTTTCAATCACCATCATATTCGTTTTGTCGAAATGTGGTCCAATGTATTTTAAAATAAATTATAAAGTTGCGGGGGGGGGGGGGGGGGGGGGGGGCGTGGCCAACTAAACTGATCGCAGCCGGCTGTGTTCTTCTTCGTATGCTGTATTTCGGGAGGCTCCGACCACATTCTCCCATGTATCCCTGCGTTGCACGTGACCGTTGGCAGCCAATAGCATCTCTGATGCCTTTACAATTCTATGATGGCGACACCCATTCCAAGGGGTAGAAAGGGCCATTTGCGCTGCATAGAAACCAATGGCTTCGCTTCGTCCATATTTTTCTACAGTCTATGGCAGGGGTTTTCAAAGTGGGTGACGGGGCACCCTGGGGTGCCGTGACGGCAGTCCAGGGGTGCCGCGAGATCATTTGATAATATTTGGAATTTATTTGGACACCTGAAGAAATATTTATTATCATTTTAAACTTGAAGTACAAAGTTATTTTCAGTCAGTTCTAACCAAAATGGCTATTATCTCAACGTTTTCCTCGCAACATAAACATCATAATTCATCATAAGACTATCGCACAAAACTAGTGAAAGCAGAAGATCTACAAGCACACAATGCTAGATGATAAATACAAAACGAACGGTTTTGGTTTCCACCCGACAACGACGATATGCTATAAATATAAGGTGCTGGGAGTGAAAATTATAATGTAGGGGTGCCTTGGATTAAAACAATATTTATGGGGTGCCCTGAGACAAAAAAGTTTGGGAACCCCTGGTCTATGGTACCCACTACCCAGCACGTCTTTTCCTTTCCTTTGTTCCTAGTTATGTCCCTATGTTACCAGTATTATACTGTAGTCATACCATACGCCTTGTATGAGTAACATAACGGCTGCAATACTACCTACCGTATTGCAGCCGTTGCTACCAAGTGGCGCTTGGCCTTGACATTAATGGACAACAGAAGAATTCATATAGTTTAACACTGCTCAAAGGCACCGCTCACTTCACACTGGGTGTGCTTTTTCAGACTCCGACTAGTACTGAGTAGCCCCTCATTGCAGTGTGCAAATGAGGGATACTTGTCCAAAATGACAGATCCACATTCCACACGTGGGGACTTGGGAAAGCGCAAACCTACGCCACCTGTTGGTCCCTTTTTACTCGGGACAACAAGAAGCCCGTAATAAATGCATGTCGTCACTTCCTAAAAAGACCTCACACAACGGGTCACGTGACACCAGATAACTCGCCCTCGTTTTAGCTTTTTTATCTTCGTCCTGTTTTAACTATAAACACGCGCCCCCGAAATGACATCTTTGTCGTCGCGGGCGCCTTTGTTTCACCGCGGGGGCGATCGGCCGGTGCTCGGACAGCCGCGTTGGCCGCTGGAGATGATCGGGACGTGAGAAAACAAGGCAAGCCGAAGCGCGACGGCCAAGCTCCGGGGTTCAGGGCTGCGTCACGTGACCAGCATGCGGCTGTAGCGTTTGATAAAAAGATGGCGTGGTGCTGCTGCTGCTAGTCTCGAGCCGAGCAGAACAACAAACACCACCACCACGCACACACCACACTGTCTGGGACCCACAGCGGTCGCGGTGTACCTGGGCAAGTGAGTTCAACATGTTACCCTCTCTAATTGATGCATAATGACTTGTTCGTTTATTTGTTGTCTTGGTGAGTGAATAAATGACCCGATTGCGCTTTAATTTGACGTATCTCTATTTGTTTAATACATTTTAAGTTGATTTTCGGGACTGGCTATCCGGCTGCGCGCGAGCGAGCGAGGGCACACACAGCTCGAGCTCCGCTGTCGTAATCTCGCGTGGTCATATGCCCCAGATTCATACTTCGTCCGTACGATGGTGTCCCGTGGCGAAATAGTGCAGATCTACAAGCCCACGGTGTCACGCATCCCGGTTGCGTTCGCGGGCGTCCGCGACTTGTACATTCGCTGGTTTCCCGCGGAGCGATAGCTGCTCCTAGACTGGGGGAAACCTATGCGGCGTTGCGGTTCGCATATCCGTTCCTAGGTCGGATACGGAAATGGCCACTTGTCTGCGGTTTGAAATGGACCGGATACGGTAGGCGGGCTCTAGACCGGATCCAGTCACCGAGCAGTGGAATAGGAACCAGTGCTTTTTCCCCTGGTGACGCGAGGTTACGTTATCTCCTCCGTCTGTCTCTATCTTTTAGCATTAGCTTTAGCAGTGTGAGCTAGAGCTAGCCTCCTCGCTGTTTAAAGCACACAGTGAGTGTATAAGCGTGTGACCGTCAACAATATCAAAACAATGCGGCGATAATTAGCCAAGCTAGCATGCCTAATGGTAGCAGCTAACGTTATTATGAGATATGGAATGATAAACGGGTGATAATAAAGCTTCCAACAAGAAGTTGGTTTAATGAGAGCTGTAAGTAGTGCTGTTAAAACCGTTGACCGTGGTTAACTTTAACTATTGCTAAGTTTCACTCTTTGAGCTGACAGACAGGAGCCTTTTAATTTAGCATTTAGCTTTAGCAAGTGGACCTAATATAACAGCATGTCAGTTAATACACTTTAAGCTGGACGTTGTGTGTTTTTAATGAAGGGAAGTGTTGCTTGTGTGGTTCAAGTCTAAACCCACGTTTGTTGTTATTGTGACATAGCAGTTTGTTTGGTGTGAGTGAGCACAAAATAAGGTGGACTCCTCCTAATTATAAGCATGGTTTATTAGTATATAATATACCTGGTCTTATCATCATACGACGGTGGCGCTAGCCGAAAGATGGCAGATCAACAAGCTCACATCGCAGCATGTTGTAAGCTTGCAAATCGGGCTTGTTTTCGGTGTCGTGGTGGTCGCGTTTTACCGGGTAGTAGTGTCAAGTGTGGAATCATTGCGTGTGTGTGGATGGATAGATAGATCATGGTTATCATGTTTTGGCCCATCATCGGGGCTGTTGTGGTGGGTCACGTTTTGTTTTAACGATGACAATGATTTTTAAATAACTATTGTTGATTTATGCTGTAATTAATAACTGGTAGGAAACGACCTGAGTGAGTCACACACACGGAGCAGGAAGTTGAACGGTGCACCACAGACACGTGCCGCCTCACTGGGTCTGTCCCTGTCTGGGTCACTTTGGTGGTGAGGTGACACATCCCAGTGCTAGGAGGATCACTCACTCACGTTATAACGCTTTATTGTAGAGACCTTTAATCTTGTGTAAATAAAAGTAGCTGTGTGTAACCAACAATATAAAACATCTTGGGTGTCTCAAGGCGGCCATTCACTTGGAGAGCAGGTGGTCTGTCTGTGTGTTTGTACATCATGTAAAAATGAGTAGCTTGCTTTTATTGACTCCTTTTCTCTATGGCCTGGGCGATTGTCTTGATATTTCTGCCAGCTTGTTTGTATTTGTTTGTATTGTTTATTTGCGTCAAGTTGTTTTACAATGAATTTGACAGACTGATTGCGTTGTCTTCCCACATGTGATGTGATGTGACACAGACTTGCCTGGACTTTGATTACTTTATTGAAAATTAATTCAAAAGGATAAATATGCAAGAAAGCCTGAATGCCGGTTTCCATTGTGGTCACTTTGATTTGGGCACTGTATTATATTGATAGTCGTGCTTTAAGACACTATGTATGTATATATATTATTCGTTCCCTTTCCTGTTGTACCTTGCTCTTACTGTACTTACTTTACTCTGTACTCTGTTCTTGTTTTTTCTTTTTATCTTTTTCATACTTCTCTGTAACTTTGTAAATACGGTAACCTTATACTGCTGGTGCTGCCTCTGGGCAACTAATTTTCCCCTTTGGGATAATAATCTATCTATCTATCATTTGCATCTACTGACATTTTTAAGCTTTCAGCTTTAATACTATTTGACCAGGTCAGCATCGTAATATGTATATTATTGTGTAGCGCCCAGGATTTGAACCCGGGTCTCCCTTGCGCAAAGCCAACATCTTAACCGCTAGGCTAAAAGAGAAATTGCTAATAGACGGGGCCCGGGAGATATTAGACTTTTAAGTCACCAGGCTGAGGCTGTGAGCCACTCTGTTACACTTGCAATAACTGTAGTTAACCTTGTTTCATCATCAAGCTCTTGGGAGGGATGATGGCTACTGGCTAGTTATTTTTTTAACACATTGATGTTGTCACTGTAATGCACAGTATAGCGAGGTTGGCAGTGGCACTACCTGGTAATGTAAATATTTCTTATTTTGCAGATGGATCAAGGACAGGATTTACTTCTGGCTGCGTTAAGTGAAAGCGGCATTTGCCCCAATGATGTATTCGACATTGAATCTCAGGATGTTGCACAAACCCCCTCAACCCAGCAAGTAAGATGCCTTTTTAATTTATATTATATTTAATATCTGTAATGACATAGAAATGAAGTGTTAATATGATCTTAGTTTCTGCTTTACTTGCAATCCATGTTGAGTTAGCTTAGCTTTTATGGTGTGTTAATGATGTCATGTATTGTCTGCCCCTAGTCTATCTCCATCAGTGCCCTGGACGTTGGTTTGGGGACTGAGGCAGCGGGAGCTGTCAGGACTGAGACTGCATCTCCACATCCCATATTTACTATCAGGGTATGTTAACCAGTTAATCTGCATATACTTTGTTGTATGTCAGTAGTGAAAGTAGCCAATCTACAAGCTTCTAAATTAGGGATGTGCCGAATACAAAATTATTGGCCGAAACCGAATACCGAATAGTGGAAACATTCCGCCGAAAACCGAATACCGAATAGCCGAATATTATTAATATATATTATGCGCATAATGTATTTTTATTACCATTTTTGTACCATTTGTTGTAAAGCTACCTTATTATGGCAAACGTGATTATGTCAAAACCATACAAAACTATAATAATAATCACCATTATCAGGGCTCAAAATTAACTTTTTGATTACATGATTTGAACATGCCATATCACGTATGTCATTATCAGCCCTACATTTATCATTGAACTTATTCTTTATGCCCAAATAATTGTATATTTTTTTTTAGCAGTTATAGAAATATTAGAACTTGATATCAAGGTGCCCACTCCTCCTTAGTGCCCACTCTTCCTACCGTCTGTCCCTCATCTATCCATCTAACTACAGAGTCCAGACAGGACCCTACATCTCACATCTTTTTTTACTAGCCATGTGCCTTTAGCCCCCCCCCCCCCACGCACGCACACACACACACACACACACACACACTTACAGTGTGTGTCTCCATCTCTCTCTCGAAGAGGTTGAACATGAACTCAGCAGCCAAACCGAGACGCTCGCTGACAAACACTCTGACAAGCTTCACACAACTAACACCAGTGACAGAGACATCCTTATGCATGGTTGTTGTTAGCCCTTAGCACTGATTAGTGCTATGCTCTATAGCAACAAAGAATTGACAAACAGCACTCTACTAACTGCTATCTTTGTCAATCAAAATCGCGGAGGCTCTGCTCCTGCTCAATGAACACTTTAACGAGCTTGACGGAGGCACGCTGCCTGGCACGGAGCTAAGCTTACACAACGAGCGACAGGTCGCAATGACATACATAGGCTACACTCGTTAGCCGGCAGCTGCGCAGACTAGTGAAGTGAAGTGAATGCGAGACGGAGTGAGTGAGTGAGTGAGTGAGGGAGGGGGGAGAGAGAGAGACTGTGCTGCGGCTGCTTTTTGAGAGATTATACTGGACCCCTGTTCTTCACACTATTCGGTGCTATACTATTCGGTTTTAAAAACTATACGGCCGAAAACCGAAAATGCATTTTTAGCCATTTTCGGACGAAAATTTTCGGTGCCGAATATTCGGCCTCATCCCTATTCTAAATGTATATACTTTGTTGTATGTCAATAGTGAAAGTAGCCAATCTGTGTTGTAGATCGGCTATTTTTGCCTGTTAAATATCACATGCCCAGGATGGGGGCGCTAGTGTTTCATGTGATTAATAACACATCTGAGCTGTTATTTATTTCTCTTACCTTTTTGTGTTCCCATAACCTTCCTAACAGCACAAACCTCAGCCATCAACAACCACATTTGTCTTAAATCAGTTGAATCAGCTGCCTTCGCTAGGAACAGTGGTGACCAAACAATCATCAAACCCCATCAAACACACCATAACTGTGACCAAGGTGGTGCATGTGAATGCCTCAGCTCGGCGGGCTGTATCATCGGCCTCCGCCGCCTCCACCAACCCCTCAGTGTCCACAGCTGGCACAGATCAGGTAAGTCGACTAAACTTTATTTCGGGAACCAAAAAATCTGGAAGAACGGCAAAGCAATTTACACTCCATTAGCGAATGTTCTTCTCTTCTCAGATCCAGCTGAAAGACCTCCTAAGGACAAGAAATCTGAAGACGACTGGTCTAAAGAGCAACAGTCTGATGGAACTTATGAAACTCAAGCCCCCACCTGACATTGCCCAGCCAGTAGCCACTGCGACAGCCACAGGCCACAGTGAGTAAAAACAAGACACGGCTATAACATTTCTGTAAAAAGAATATATATATATCTGTTGGGACCCTATGGCCAACTTATCTATCAAAAAATCTAATCGATATGAAGCGGAAGTAGGAATTATGGCCTTGAGCTTCTTTTCTAAGACCTGTATGTTTTCTTGAACTTTTCAGTGGAACTGAACAATGGAATAAAGAAGGAAGTCTCAAGTAAAGATTCTGCCCGCATCTGGGCAAACGATGAAGTGAAAGCACAGAGCTTCTCACCTAGCCTGGTAAGTCTTGAATTTCATTAAAGACTGAAAACTAACAATTGGGTCGTACAATGAATTGAGTTAAAAGCGGCGTTGATAAATGTGCTAGAAACTAGTTGGCATACTGCCCTGTCGAATTGTTTCGAAATTTCTTTTTGCCAATAATGACTTGCCTGCCCTGAACATAATGGATATATATACTGTATATGGACTTGTCAGACTTGAGACAGATTTGTATAATCATGTCTTTGACAGTTTCATTCCAAGGTGTAATATGTGTACTGCAACATGAAATGTAATATGAACTAATTGCAATAAAAGTATATAAAAGAATGCATGCCAAAACAGTTTCTAACCAGTCGGTGGATTTGAAATGCTACAAAGCACTCATTCTTCTCACAGAAAAATCTCCCCGCGATGAAAGAGGAAGATGAGGCTGAGGAGGAAGAGGAAGAGGAGTTGGGTGTTGCAGAAACGTATGCGGAGTACATGCCAATGAAATGTGAGTCAACGTAGAACTGTTGGATAACGTAGCGCTGTTCAGTGATGCAGCTATAATCCATGAATACCTGTAACCGTCGGGATGTGACAACCTGCCCACCTCGACCACAGTGGCTTTTAACCGTTTATGCCCTATTTTATACTCCGTTATGATGGTGTCAGGCAGGGAAAACAGTACAGCAATCTACTAAAATTCTATTTAAAGCTATACTGTGTAAGATGCTCAACTAGTGGTCAGTAGCCCTATAGCAAACCGCGGTCGCGTTCGCGTCTTTCGCCCGTTTTTCGTACCTTCACACCCCCGCGTCTGCCTCCACAACGCCGAGAGCTATCTTTAGAGGGGTCCCTGGTTCCTGTGCGTTCAGGCATTCCGGAGAAACGGACTACTTCACCCTGCCTGGTAGGCGAGATTACCTTTTGAGTAAAGAGACACACGGGCGACTACAAATATGGCGACCCCACTTCAAGATGCGCTGTGATTGGCCGGTAGTGTACCATGTGTGCATGATCGGCGATGTGATTGGGCAACGTATACACAACGTATACAGATGATGCAGATTACGTCATTTTGGCGCGAAATCCGGTCCACGGCCAGGATCATAGAAAACATATAAAGAGAAGGCTTCAGAAGCTGAAAATAACGGAGTGGGTGTTCTAAAACTTTAGCGATTTAACAGTTAGGACAATTTTAAGATTTGTTTTATAAAAAAAGTTACATGGTACAACTTTAAGTTTTGCCCTTAATGATTAATATGTATGCATGTGTTCTTTAATATTGTTATCAGTAAAATCTTAGTGTTTTTGCCAATTATTTGGGGGCCCACTTGCAATGTCCTGGAGTCCCACCAGTGTGGGTGAGAATCACTGATCTATTGCCCTGGTCCATCCAGTAAAGATTGGCCAGCGACATCCCGACCCTGTGGTGGAGACCAGCTCCTTGTCCAGTGTCAACCCTCCTGATGTGTGGTACAGAATGTCCATCACAGAAGAAACCATGGACCGTGGCTGGCTGTCTGCTTTGCAACTGGAAGCCATCACATACGCCGCTCAGGTAAACATACTTTTTACACCAGGCGTGTGAATGTGAACATGACTGCAAATGGATTTGCAGGAAAAGCGCAGTTAAGCCTGAAGATGTTCTCAGATTAGACTATAATAATGTTTTTCGCACAAATCAATCAGAAATTATCTGATTTATGGCCTGGCGGAGGCCAACCTGGAACTTGACTACCGTATTCTTTCCCTCTCAAAACCCAATAATAGTTAGGAAATGCATTTTCAAACTATGTGCATGTATTCACCTTGCAAATCACACAAAATACATCGCATACTATGATGAGTTAATGGGCACTATGCCTAAGTCCCAATCCCCAAACCAAAGTGTATAGTGAGTACAGACACAAATGATTAAAAATAATGTTTGCTCTGTCAGCTGTCCAATTTGTGCATCTGCCAGTATCATTTTCTTTGATACACAGCCAAGACTAGCATTCTTTTTACATAAAATGACATGATTTATAGTATTTGTCTTGTTTTAATTTGCAGTCAATCTTCATTCATCATTCAGTCAACAAATATAAAAACTCTGTCTTTTGTCTGTCCATGGCAGCAACATGAGACATTCCTCCCTAACGGCGATCGAGCTGCCTATCTGATTGGTGATGGAGCAGGTGTTGGCAAAGGAAGGACCATTGCTGGGATCATCTATGAGAATTATCTTTTAGGAAGGAAGAGATCTCTTTGGTAAAAACAGCCTCTCTTTACAGTAGACAATGAACGAGACTTGTCTTTGTAATACGATTACTACTACCTACTTCAGTTGACAGATTTGTAATCTTTCTGTTCACTTGTTATACAGGTTTAGCGTTTCAAACGACTTGAAATATGATGCTGAAAGGGATCTACGGGATATAGGAGCGAAAAACATTCAGGTTCATTCGCTAAACAAGGTAATATTCAGTTTAATATATGGTTGTTGCTCATGCTGCTTTAAAAATGATAATGGTATCTAGTTGAATAAACATGTTGCTGCTATGACGATTGACTAATTGAGAGGTAATTTACCCATCTTGTTCATTGTATAGTTTAAGTATGTCAAGATCTCCTCCAAACACAACGGGAGTGTGAAGAAAGGAGTGATCTTCGCTACCTACTCTTCACTGATAGGAGAGAGCCAGTCTGGAGGGAAATACAAAACAAGGTTTCAACAGCTGCTTCACTGGTGTGGAGAGGACTTTGATGGAGTTGTATCCTTTCAAAAACCAATAGCCACTTAAGCCCTGTTTTATTCTTTGTCTCATATCTGTGTTGTGGGAAAATTGCCACTGTACCAACTTGTCGCAGTCAACGCATTGTGAGCTTGTTGATTGTCTATTTTGGCTATTTTTGGAAAATCTTAGAATGGCATGCCCAAAATGGGGACGGCAGTTTGAAATTGGTTAAGTTAAATGACCATCCTCATAATTGTTTCGTCTATAGTTTTTGTGCTCCGTAACAGAATTGAAGAATACCCATGTTGATGGTTTTTCTTTAACCTGTTGTCTTAAGATCGTCTATGACGAGTGTCATAAAGCCAAAAATGTGTGTCCTATTGGATCATCTAAACCTACCAAGACTGGACTTGCAGTGCTGGAGCTGCAAAATAAACTGCCCAAGGCACGGGTTGTGTATGCCAGCGCCACAGGTTAGTAAGTCATTGTAAACTGTAATTGTAAAAGTATAGTAGGGCCTTGCATTTTTATGATGTGGCTCTGCGGGAGGCTAGCTGACACTGAGCTGACCTTGCAAACCGCTGGACCGATCAGCCCCAGATGTCTTGTGCACACTGCCAGTAGGCCAAAGATGTACCTCCACCAATTATTTTCTTAAAGGTAGCTCTTAACCGCTGAGATTCGGCCACGATTTGCCGTCGTAAATGGTTGGAAAGCGTCTCCTGCCAACAGCTGCCGTTGGCAGGTTGTCAGCAGCGGATCCCATCTTTTATCGATGCGTCGATGGGAAACTGGACTTGCTCAGTTTTGATCAGTCGTCCTTGCCCCGTCTGGAGTGAAGGGGTTTTCTTTTGGTGAGAGAAAAGACGTGAGACGAAACTCTGGTTGCCAGATTCTGTGAGTGAAACAAGCGACCACGTCTATGAAAAGGCGTGACCCTTTTCACCACTTGAGCTCTATTACATCAGCTATTTTGAAATGGAATCTTGAAAGCAAGGCTGAATAAGCAACTACACTTCGGAAAATAAACAAAAGCAACTGTGAATATTTACAAGTGACTTTACAAGAAAGCCTAAAATCACTTACAATGAGCAGACCTGGCAACACACTGGCAGACAGATTTCAACGTAAAAAGGATGTTCTTTCTCCCTACTAGAGTTTCTGCTATGTCTGTGCCAACTAAATGCCACAGACTGCGAGTCTGAAGGAGTTGGAAAGAGTTGACATTCCAGATTGATTTTTCATTTTTAAGACGCATGAAAGATTAGATTTAATTTGATCTACTCTGTTGTCAGTTTAGGTTTAGTAGCTGTATTCAAACTTTGGTCCTCACGACTTTCAACTTACTGGCTCTAACAACCTTTTCCCCCCTCTATCCAGGTGCGTCTGAACCTCGAAACATGGCCTACATGAATCGACTGGGCATCTGGGGAGAGGGAACCCCCTTTAGAGAATTCAGCAACTTCATCCAAGCCGTGGAGCGCAGGTGAGTTTGTGTGTGTGTACAATGAAGAGAGAAACATTCCTGGAATGTATTGTAAAGGTTATGTTGTTACTAATTTATAATGGTGGAAAGCATTCTGATATATCTTGTCTAACCGTTTTAGAGGTGTCGGTGCCATGGAGATAGTTGCCATGGACATGAAACTGAGGGGGATGTACATTGCAAGGCAGTTAAGTTTTACAGGTGTGACCTTCAAAATCGAGGAGGTTCCTCTGACTCAGCAATACATCAAGATGTACAACAAGTCTGTACGCCTGGTAAGCTAACCGTTTAAGCCATGTACACTTTGTTGTATGATAAATGGACTGGTTGTAAGCTTTTAGGTCTTCCATTTTCACTATTGATTTTGATACGTTTTGGCTTTGAATGGTTAATAAGCTTGTGGAATGATGAATATTTGCAGCTAGTGCACTGACTTGTCCTGCTTTTTTCAGTGGGTAAGCGCACGTGAGAAGTTTCAGCAGGCTGCCAATCTGATGGACGCAGAGCAGCGCATGAAGAAGTCTATGTGGGGCCAGTTCTGGTCCGCTCACCAGAGGTTCTTCAAATACCTTTGCATCGCCTCCAAGGTTCGCCGAGTCGTCCAGCTAGCAAGAGAGGAAGTTCAAAATGGAAAGGTGTGTTCTATTCATAATCACTCTAAACGGTGCTAAACTAGAATTAAGCTTGTTTGTGATATTTAATTAATTACTTTATTCACTAACCACTTAAGCCTGACTTGTACTTTGCCATGCGATGATGTCGCACTGTGAAAATAGCCAAGCTTTGTGAGCTTGAGATTGGCTGTTAAGGCTGTATGATGCTAAACTATAAATTAAGCACATCATGGACCTAGGCTATTTGAGAATGACATGCCCAAAATAGGAAAGGCATGGTTAAAATGGTTAACTAAGATCACGGTAACTCTAAAATCTGGCTTTATCTGCACTTGCTGTCCATGATTTCATCCGAGTCAACAATATTGCTCAGTTTGAGTGAATAATGAAATGTGTTTTGTTTTTCAGTGTGTGGTCATTGGTCTCCAGTCAACAGGAGAGGCACGGACACTTGAGGCTTTGGAAGAAGGCGGTGGAGAGCTCAACGACTTTGTTTCTACAGCAAAGTAAGGAGATCTATGTAAAGACGACTAAAATCATCCAAAAGTCTTTGGACACTGTAAAGTGGTGAGTGTACTTGTATACTAAGCACTCTCATTCTTTGTTTAGAGGTGTGCTGCAGTCTTTGGTTGAGAAGCATTTCCCAGCTCCTGACAGACAGAAGCTCTTCAGCTTGCTGGGCATTGACCTCTCAGTGAAAAAGACCCCCTCGCCCAGCGAACTTGCAGCTCAGCAGAAGGGCAAGAAAAGGAAAGGTACCGTAGGTCACTTCTGTTCTGTAGCTGATTATATATTTTTTACTAGCAACTTAATAACATTTTGCACTAGGCGATTTGTCAAAACATTCCAGATCCAAGCATCTATATATTTAATAAAACCTGAATTGTACGTAGTCGTACGATGGTGTACGACTATGTGTGGCGATATTTTTGCCATGCAGCACTGGCATATGTTTGCCTGCAGTGCCATGCCCAAAATAGGATGACATGGTCTAAGTGGTTAAAGAAGTGCTTGTTTGAAAAATGTATATCTCTTTTGAAATATACATAAGTTTGTCCCCATCCGTTCAGTGTCATTTCCTTTTCATGTTTAAAAATGGTCTTCTATTCCATGCAGTTTGTAAGCTTCTCATTTTGTCACCAACTAAATACTTCCTAAGGTTAATATTTTAATCAAAACAATATTTTAAATAAGTTTCTATTAGCACATGCATTCCATAGGGCTGGACCACACGTGGACACATGACATCAACTTGAGAGGAGCGTTGTCCCCCTTGAGTAAAAGATGGAACCGTTTCTAAAATAAACAAAATATTTAAGGCGATTTTAATTGTTGTTAGAGGGCTATTATAATGTAGTAAGGCTTATTAGCCCGGGATCCTTTACGGTTCTGCAAAATACATTTGCAAACCTTTCAAAGGGCCTTTGGGACTACTCTCCTGAACAGGCTTATAGGCTTATAAAGGGATGATTTGTGTCTGTTTTCTATGCAATTCTTCTTAATCTCTCCTCACTCCTCCAGGTCCAGAAGTTAAAAAGCAGGGCACCAAGAAGCCACGCAAGCATGGAGGCCTGTCTGGAAGCAGCTCCGAGAGCCAGTCTGAGTCGGACAAAGAGTCTGATAAAGACTGCGAGAGCGACGACAGCTTCAAGTCCGCCAGCTCGGTCGAGGACGACGACTTCAATCCCTTCAGAGACGAGTCCACCGACGACGAGGAAGATGGTGAGTCACTTAACCACTTCAACCCCAGGATCCAGACGCGTTGTATGCTTGTAGATCTGCTATTTTCCTGTGAAGAAATGTAATGTAGAGCAAAAACGGAAAAGACTTGCATATCCACTCAACCACATGGGGTTTAGCCCTATATATTAAAGGGATAGTTCACCCCCCCAAAAAGAAAAGCCAATAATTCGATGATCAGCAGTGGTTCCCTATGGAGACACAAAGAGCCTGCTTTGATCTCTAGAGACAGTCTCCTCAAATTATTTGCTTAGGAATGCGACAAAAAAACTAATATCCATGAATTTGATAGGAGGAGGGGAAAAAATTGCATTTTTGGTGTGAACTATCCCTTAAGTCATACACAGAAGATGGCAGATCACAACATGTTGCGATGAGACGCCTTGAGAGTTCGTTCGCCATTCGTGAAAACTCGGGTACTAATATTATGGCACATTTATTACTGTCAACATTTTTTGTCCTTTTTGCTCAGATCCATGGCTCATCAGAAAAGAACCAAAGAAATGTAAAAAGAAGCAGAAAAGCAAGAAGAGACGGAAGAGCATTGATCCAGACTCCATTCAAAGTGCCTTGCTAGCATCTGGACTCGGCTCAAACAGACCTGCTTTCACTGCCTCCGTCGTCCACCCCCCAAGCACACCTGCCATAGGTCAGAAATTATGCTTTCATTCTGGCTTCGAAAGTACGTTCTGAGAACCTCCTATGAATGCAGAGCAGTGTTCATTTTGATGGCAAATTTTGATTTAGTTTTAGTCATAGTCTTTTGAATAAAAAGTGTATGTTTTTTGTTTGTCCATTAGTAAAAGCAGAGAGTCAGGACTCTTGCCTGACAAGCCAGGATGCTGTGGAGGACGCCCAGATCATGAAGAAGGATCTCCTGGAAAGGCTTGAGAAGCTGGCCCCGGATCTGCCTCCCAACACCCTGGACGAGCTCATCGACGAACTGGGAGGACCAGAGAATGTGGCAGAGGTACCGATATCTGGTCCCCACCTTGCTGTGGCTTACCTTCATATTTATGTTTCGTTGCTGTCTGGAAGAAACCCTGAGTCTCCATATTTCAACTTTGTATCTTTTTTTGAATGCCCTACTTTGTCATGGAAGTACATCAAAATAGCTGATATACAGGCTTGCAATGTAACGCCTTTATGAGATTTTCAATATGTTTCCGTTATTTTTGAGAAACGATATTAAATGTTTGTCTGTTGGTTTTTATCAAATATAACCAATGGAAAGTATATGCAAGAACGCAAGTTATTATTTCCTGTATTTCTGAAAAGTAACGGTTTTGAACATAGATTTCTTCCCAACTGCAACGATTTGTTGTCCACTGCAGAGAAGCAATGTTGCTGAGCTGTCGTCTGCTCTGTGTTTCAGATGACCGGTCGTAAGGGCCGTGTGGTCAGCAATGACGACGGAAGCATCTCCTACGAGTCCCGCTCTGAGCTGGATGTGCCTGTGGAAATCCTCAATCTGACGGAGAAGCAACGATTCATGGACGGAGAGAAGGTTAATATTTAATATTGGAGTGGGAGGAGGAAGGACAACAAAAGAAGACTAATTCCATTTGCCCTATGTACTTTGCAGTGTGAAGAATACTGAAGGCCAATTTACAAGCATGTCTTGAGCTTCTAGCTCTATTTTGACAATTTTTTTATTTGAAATTCTTTGGAATTTGTTGAGACTTGTTGCCAATAATGATGCGGCCAAAATTGGGACGCCAGGGTGAAAGTGGTTAAGTCATTTGGTGACTCACTGACTGAAGAAGGATGACTCATAAATTGTAGCCTCTCTTTCCTGGCAATGGTTTGAGGAGGGAACAAATGTGGCTCTTTCTTTCTCTCTTCAGAACATAGCAATCATCTCGGAGGCGGCCAGCTCGGGTATATCCTTGCAGGCCGACCGTCGAGTCAAGAACCAGCGGCGGAGAGTCCACATGACTCTGGAGCTACCATGGAGTGCAGACAGAGCCATACAACAGTTTGGTCAGTTGTAGACCTTTTTTCTAACATAGTACAACAGTTTGGTCAGTTTTAGACCTTTTCTCTAACCACTCGACTAGAGCAAAAAGTTGTCTCTAGGGCTGCAACTATGCATTGTTTACGTGGCGATTAAATATTTTTGAGCGGTGGTGACGCCGCTCCTTAGAATGGCCGTGTGTGTATGTCTGTAGCCTGAGGTGTATGCAGGAGTGTGTATCCGTGTATGTGTCTGTAGCCTGATGTTGAATCTAGCCTGAGCATCAATTGCAACAAACACGCAAGCACACGCACGCACACGCACACACAGGTACGCACGCACGCACGCATGGCCATGTGTGTATCAGTGTATATATGAATGTATGTATGTATGTATGTATGTATGTATGCATGTCTGTCTGTAGCCTAGTACCACTGGTTGACCAAAGAGGGTGCTGTTGCTTCTAGCCTGAAAATCAACTGCAACACACACACACACACACACACACACACACACACACACACACACACACACACGGGGAGGGGGGGTCACACACACAAGCACCCCCCCCCCCCCCCCCCCCCCCCCCATATTATTATTATTATTATTTTTAATATTTGTTTTTAATCTTTTTTAAATCTTTTTTATTATTATTTTTATTATTATATTTATATTTGTTTTGCTGTTGCGCAGCCTCCACAACCACCGCTCAGTTCACACGGGTGTGATTTTTATTAAATATATTTGTTTTACATTTCAATTAATCAATTAACTGTTTTTTCTATACTTAAAAAATTTTGAAAATAGCTGAGCTTGAAGATCTGCCATTTAAAAATAAATCGCATACGACTTGCTAAAATACTGATCCATTATTAATCTTATTAACTTTATTATCATTTTACTAGAGTGGTGCCCGGTGGGCTCTGGCCTAGTCGGGAATGATGCAAGTTGGAAATTAATGCCCCACCCAGTTATGCAATACCCGTTGTAACCATCTGTCTGTGTCCCTTTCACTCCCATATATGGAGATTGTCCCTTTTATGGAGTTCCATGTCAGGCATGCCCAAATATGGAGTCTATGGAGTTCCATGTCAGGCATGCCCAAATATGGAGTCTAGGCAGTCTATAGATGACGCCATACGGGCATATCGGACAGACAGACATTTGGTGGATTAATAGTTAGAAACACACACACACTTAAATTGATTTGTTCAATGAAGTGTTGCAGCCCTGATGTTCCCAGTATGCATGTTGACCTGTCTAACGTGATGTTGTTTCTGTTCTCAGGGAGAACACACCGGTCCAACCAGGTCACTGCTCCTGAATATGTCTTCCTCATATCAGAGCTGGCAGGAGAGCAGAGATTTGCATCCATTGTTGCAAAACGCCTAGAAAGCCTGGTAACATCATATTTAGCTTACAGTTATACTGCGTGACTCTGTAGGAGTCTGTCGGCCTATAAGGGGTGGCCATTCCTTTTTAAAGTCCTCAACTGTCCTGGAAATTAAGGCCTGGCCCTAACTGGGTCAGCCCGAGGCCCTACCCGGCCCGACTAGTTGGCATACATTTTAGGCCCTAACCGGCCTGAAAATGTCGGGTCGGGCATGGTCGGGTTTGGAAAGAATTTGAGAACTCTTATCACAGAGTAATAGTAATAAAATAATGAAATATATTTTCTTTTTTCATTGAGCCCGAGGCCCTACCCGGCCCGACTAATTAGCATACATTTTAGGACCTACCCTAAATGTCGGGTCGGGTTCGGGTATGGTCGTGTTCGGGCAGAATTTGAGATCTCTAATTCCTTTCAGTCCCAATATATTTATGTGCAAGTGTACAGTGGAGTTTTGAATTTGAACTAAATGTGAATTATTGATATTGATTTGTAACAGGGTGCTCTTACGCATGGGGACAGAAGAGCTACAGAAACGAGAGACCTCAGCAGATTCAATTTTGACAACAAAGTAAGCAATTTGAAGCGTGCACTTTTTTGTTCATTTAGGGCTGTCACAATTATTACATAATCGTCTAATCGCAATTATTTGACATAATCGCGATTATTTTTCATAATCGTCATAATCGTTTCCATGTTGAAAAATGTTCATATATTTTTTTTAAGTAAAAAAATAGTGGAAATAGCCGATCTACAAGCTCACAACGCGTCGCGATGCGACGCGTTGTGAGCTTGTAGATCGGCTATTTCCACTATAAATGTTATTTTTTGTCAAATATGTCAGGAATTTCTTTGTATATTTAGGTTAAGTGTCATATCTACCATGTGCAACTTCAAATCCTAAAAGCCAAACAGAAATGTAATTGTCAACGACAAAAACACAATTAAATCGTTAATCGCAATTATTTGAGAGAAAATTAATCGTCATGTAAAATGTCATAATCGTGACAGCCCTATGTTCATTTGCTCCTTGAGACATGAATCATGTTTGACTGTGTGGTGACTGAACCATCTCTCACCACAGTACGGCAGAAACGCTCTGGAAATTGTCATGAAGTCCATCGTAAAACTTGATACTCCGTTAGTGCCTCCACCATCACATTTTGAAGGGGATTTTTTCAAAGGTATTGGTCTCAATATATTTCAGACGGGTATGACATGTTGCTTACAGTGTTACATGCACTACAAAGATTTTGATCAAATTATTGTTTTGCAAACTGTAATGGATTTGTGACTAGATGGATGGTTTATGATCAATCCTTTAAAGACTTTATTCCATCATTTTTGTGTTTGTAGAAATCCAACATGGATTAATTGGAGTGGGTCTCATAAGTGTGGAGGATAGAAGTGGAGTCCTGTCTGTGGACAAAGGTAATAACTTTTCTTTACAAAATTAAAGTTACATTGTGCAATATTTTGACAGTCACAAGGCCTGAAATGATAAGCCTTGTGTTTGTTTTTATAGGTAGGGGCCACAAAATGAACCTCTTAAACCCTACATATATAGGACTCTATACTACCTATTTTCCCTCTACATCAAATGTCTTCACCACAAACGATATGAGCTTGAAGATCTGCCATTTTGACCAAACGTTTGCCTTAGAATATCTGCAACGCATTGTGAACTTGTAGATGGGCTATTTTCAGCATGCAACGTGTAGAATTATGACGGCTTAGGCCAGTCGAACTAAAGTTACTATTAATTTACATTTAACCCATTTAGGCCTAGAATTATTGAATGCTTTAATCAGTGAAAAATGGTGCCGCGCTGTGAGCTTGTAGATCTGCTATTTTTGAAAAAGTCGTGAAAATGTGTGCAAATCTTTGAATATATGTATTTTCAAAGCGAACGTTTAACTCAAATTTTGCTGCTGGGTGGTCCCTGGAACTAAATATTTTGAGATGGGGGTCTGTGGCCAAATAAATATCAGTTTGGGGGTCCTTCACATGAAAAGGTTTGAGAAGACTGACATAATAGTCTCTCAAGAACAGACTAACTGAGCTCCAGTTAAGTGAAAAGGACGATGGCCAGATTGCTGACATAGAAACATAGTTTTTTTCCAAAAATCTTAGAAGGATTCAAAAGACACTTATAGAATCGGGTCAAAATTCAAATTTTCATGATTTTTCAAAAATAGCAGATCTACAAGCTCGCAGCGCGCTGTGATCTTGTATATCTGCTATTTTTCAATAGTTAAAGCATAAAATAATGATAAACAATAATGTGTACCCGTTCTAAATGAGTTAATTCAGAAGACAAAACTGTGTGTCAAAATGAACACTGATGTGTGTTCTTGCTCTTCCAGACTACAACAACATCGGGAAGTTCCTGAACCGTATCCTGGGCATGGAGGTGCAGCAGCAGAACGCCTTGTTCCAGTACTTCTCTGACACGCTGGCAGCTGTCATCCAGGAGGCCAAGAGGAACGGCAGATATGACATGGGCATTCTAGGTGAGATCAGTTGATGTGTGTTGCTTATGGGCATTCTAGGTGAGATCAGTTGATGTGTGTTGCTTATAAACTAAAAGAACTGTTGCGTGGTCCAGCAGTCCAGGCACGAGTCCCGTTCCCCACGATCTTTACTGCATGTCTCTCCCCGTCTCTCTTCCCCGTTTCGGAATCTACATTGTAAACTGTAAAAGTTTATTTTTTTTCCTTTAAAAGCTCTATATATTCAAGACTAGTACTATTTAACCTGTTTGCTTATAATGACATGCACAAAATAGGGGGGGTCATGATGAAAAAGCTTAACTTCCTTGTCTTGTTCTAGATCTGGGCTCGGGTGACGAGAAGGTACAAAAGGTGGACTGCAAAAGATTCCTAACGCCAGGCTATACCACATCAGGACACGTTGAGCTCTACACTGTATGTCATTTAATTTAGTGTCAAATTTATATTTGCATAGGAGTAAATGTCTGCTATCGGTGTCAGTTGAAAGTTATTGTTAATTGGATGTTTAATACCCATGTAACGCTTTTTTCTCAGGTGAGTGTGGAAAGAGGAATGTCGTGGGAAGAAGCCACTCATTCCTGGGCAGAACAGAGTGGACCAGATGATGGCTTTTATATACAGGTACGCTTACTGTTCTTTCATATACAGTTAACTCATTGACTGCCCTGAAAAACAGCTAACTAAATAACCCCCCCACCAAAATCTGCCATGTGCACATAATAATACTCAACATAAAATATCAAGGTTGGCAGGACTGGACTGAAATAATAAAAGCTGCAACTCAAGCTCAGAATCACATTTGTGTGATTAAGACTGAGATATTGGCCGGATAAAACTGTCGTCAGTGTGGCGTTTTGTTCTCTTATCCGTGGCTTCTTTACTCCAGGTGTGGGGACCACAGGAGCCACACATTGATAATGATGTTTAATGAATGGAAATGTACAGTCTCTCACAGGTCTCAAATGTGAAACTTGGCAGGTTTGTAATCGATATTAAAAGAATCAACCCTGTGCTTTTAGGTGAGGAACAACAAGAAGACAGCCATACTGGTGAAGGAGGTGAACGCCAAGAAGAGGTTGTTCCTGGTGCACCGGCCCAACACGGGCAAACAGCTCAAACTGGAGGCTTACGCAGACGTCAAGAAGAAGTGTAAAAAGGTAATAAAAATGTCAAGCATTGACATCATAAATGGGCACCGGATTAAACTTGTAAATGAGTTGATGATTTTGTCTTTTTCTTTAGGTCTTGTCAGATGATGCTAAGCAACACTGGATGGACCAGTACAAGTCCTCTGCAACCATCTGCTCTCATGCATATTGGTATGTACATCATGTCTAGATTGGCGCTCGCACAGAGCATTTATTGATGCCTGCAACACTTTTTAACCTATCAACCGTTTTTTAAACGACGTCACCTACGTTATTAGCACACATAGCCTAGCTGAAACCACAATGTACCACGTCGTGAGCTTGTATGTCTGCGATTCTTAACATGTATCTGAGTCACTTTTATCACACAAATGTCTGTGTGGTTGTACTGTGTGTCTGTGTGGTTAAGCCAGGAAATAGTTGATATACAAGGAAACACATCATGCCACAATGTGGGCTTCTATGTCTCGACATACAGCTGAGATTAAAATGAAGCCTTCCTGTGCCCCTATGCAGGCGAGGACACTGTAAGAAGGCGTCAATGGGTCTCCACTGCGACATCGGTCTTCGGTGCAGGACGTACTACGTGCTGTGCGGCTCGGTGCTCAGCGTGTGGACGAAGGTGGAGGGCGTGCTCGCGTCGGTCAGCGGAACCAATGTGAAGATGCAGATCGTTCGCCTTCGATCAGAAGACGGACAGAGGATAGTTGGTGAGTTCAAGTTTTTAAAGATGATGATAAAAATACATTCTAGAGCTGGGCTAGTTGCTCAATGTCATGGTATGAGACTATAGACTTGATTTACATTTGGACATAGTTATAAATTATAACGATAACTAAGAATTGTGATGTGGCATAAGTGTTTTACTAGTCTTAAGCCTTATTTCATACATTAAAACAAATAAAGAGATCATCTACAAACGCACAACGCGTCGGGCCTTCGGCTCATTGTGACCTTGAAGATGAGCTATTTTTCCACTGTGTTTGAACTAAAACTTTTTTACTTCTCACAGATAACAGAATAGTTTAGATGCAGACCCCTAGAGGTGTCACAGAGACTAGATTTGTTTTGGGAGCATTTAACCCATTGATGGCTGTCTGAATAAAATAAGAAAACTTGACCAAAAAAATCATGAGCTTGACAGGAAAATCATGTCTGTTATTAACCCATTTAGGCCTAGAATTATTGAACGCTTTAACCAGTGAAAAATAGAAGATATACAAGCTCACAGCGCAGCACCGAGTGCCGCGCTGCAAGCTTGTAGATCTGCTATTTTTGAAAAAGTCGTGAAAATGTGTGCAAATCTTTGAATATATATATTTTCAAAGCGAACGTTTGTAACTCAAATTTTGCTTGTGGGTGGTCCCTGGAATTAATATTTTGAGATGGGGGTCCATGGCCAAATACATCATCTCATTTTGGGTGTCCTTGACATGAAAAGGTTTGAGAACCACTGACATAGTAGTCTCTCAAGAACAGACTAACTCAGCTCCAGTTAAGTGAAAAGGACCTTTTCTTTGACGATGGCTAGCCAGATTGCTGACACAGAAACATAGGTTTTTCAAAAAAATCTTAGGATTCAAAAGACACTTATAGAATCGGGTCAAAATTCTAATTTTCATGATTTTTCAAAAATAGCAGATCTACAAGCTCGCTATGAGCTTGTATATCTGCTATTTTTCAATAGTTAAAGCATTGAATAATGATCCACAACAATGTGTACCCGTTCTGAATGGGTTAATTTTATTTCATCTTTTCCCCCAGGCTTGATCATTCCAGCAAACTGTGTGTCGCCGTTGATCAACATCCTGTCGACGTCGGACCAGTGCCAGCAGCTTGCGGTGCAGGAGCAACAGAAATGGCAGCAGCTTCACCCCCAAAGTCTCAGTCACGTCTGCAACACATAGCAGCACACCACTCACTCCCATCACCCTGGGTTCACATCCTACCCTGGAGGAACTTCAATTCCATTCAGTCTCCCCGTTTTCTGCGTTTTTAAGCTCATGTCACTACCCCTTAAGCCCTGGGTCATTAATACTTAGTTGCCCGTGGGTTTCGCGCACAGGAAATGGCGGATCTACAAGCTCTCGGCATGTCGTGAGCTTGTAGATCGGCTAGTTTTTGGTGTGCGATACCCGCACGCAACGGAGTCTAACTCTGGCTTTATTCTACTCCCACCTTTTCTTTTTTTTCTTTAAGGGTCAGAAGGTGCCATGCAAAGCTGTGGCATTCTTATAAATGTAAAAGCAGTGGCAAGTACAGGAAAGATTTCAAGTTTTATCCCCAGAATGTTTTCACCTTGAATTTTTGATGATGGTTTACGTTTGTTTCTCCTCTGATATTCAGAGTGAAAGATTTGATAAAAGGAAAAAAAAAATACAATTTGGTTTGTTGAGTTGGCAGTGAGTGTACAAGGGCTGTGGGAACACATAATATCCAAGAAGATGATGATGATGGTGTTTTGGTCGAGGTTTTCCTCTTAACCAGTGTTTAAGAGTTGTGTAAATAACCCTGTCGATGTCAGATGAAGAGTCACAACCTGTTCCAACTGTGTCAAGACCAAAGGTGGTTGAAACCGTGGATGTATTCATGTGGATGCCGTATTCGC
Source organism: Nannobrachium achirus (assembly GCF_963921795.1). Lineage (NCBI taxonomy): Eukaryota > Metazoa > Chordata > Actinopteri > Myctophiformes > Myctophidae > Nannobrachium > Nannobrachium achirus. The sequence goes on along the minus strand of NC_137822.1, from coordinate 5,957,517 downwards.
TGCTACTGTTCACAGGAAAGCTGTGCCCATATCTATGCATGTATGCCCCCTCTGTATGTCTATTGAAGCAGGTGTTCCTGCCACAATTAAAATAACTGCCACTTGCTGAATTCCCACCTGGTTGTTTTAATTAAAGATGTGGATTTTCAAACGTTAACCTCAAACCTTTTAATTAACCTCAAGGCCCACTTCACCTCTGGGACAACCAGATCTTATTTTATTGTTGTTTTGGGATACGATCAACACAATCCTGAGTTATTATATGATGCGGCATGATGCATCATATGATGCAAAATGCTAAAATGTCTAAAAACACAGATTGAACACAAAAAGAAAACTCAGGATAGTGTTGATCGTGTCCCAAACAACAATAAAATAAGATCTGGTTGTCCCAGAGGTGAAGTGGGCATTTAATCTTGCATACATGGTAACTTGGGCAAGTTGCCCCTGCCAATGTGGTGCCCACATTGTCATCTAGTGGCCAATGCAGCATCTGCATCAATTCTGTCCATGGTTAAGACAGAAAGACCACAACAACATGAATGTGTAAACCTGAGAGAACGATGTGCTTCTTTCCTAAATGGGTATGTCATCAGACATAACACACAATGCTTTTGCGTAGGTTTTACTCGCCTATGACCTGTTCTGGTCATTCATTAACACCTAGCTAAATTTTCTTTCCAGTGTTGGGCTCAGTAAGGCCTCATTTTGGACCGGGCTTGGTTTGTTTCCACTTGATCTTGACCCAGTTCAGACCAGTATGTATGTTGTACATATTTTGAGTTGGACTTTTGTCACGTTTAGTGTGATCTAGACGAACGGTCCTTGACAGCCTAGTTGGTGCCACAGGAAATTGCCAACCTTTTAGCTACAATGTCTACTCCTACAGAGGAAAACCTTCGACCACCCAGTCACTGACAGGAGGATGGAAAATAAAGACGAATCCAGACAAAAGGTGTGTCAAGAAATGAGACCCTTGCCAGAGACCAAGACCATGACATGCTTGGACCAAGATTGATATTTTGGCATTCATAGAGCAAGACCAATCTGAAGCACTGCCCTGAGATTTCTTTAGTGAACTCAAGGTCTTCTTTTCTGAAGGTTGAACTATATTTTCTATTTTTTCCTTTGTTTTTGATAACAGGACAGTGCTCAGAGGGTTAATACTCTTGGAGAATTGAGAAACAAGCAAGAGGCATTACCAAAAAAAATGTCTCATGCATGACCATAATAAAATACATTTTCTTTCCACTTCTGTTTTGACAGACACATCACCTATGCGTTCTTTTTTTTTAATTTTGTCCAGTTGCATCCTCCGTTAATGTTATCAGCTCTCCATAAAAACTGCTTTGTTGAGCCACAAAAGATGACTAATCAGACTGGATAGCTTTAGTTCACAAAGTGTTGAACGCTGTTGCCTCCTTTTTTTCTACTGGATTGTAAGATCTGCACTGCAAAGAACATGTTAATATCTGGCAGTGTGAGCTGCCAAGATGTGAACTGGGAGTATTGGAGAAATATTCCCGGACACGTCGAACCTGTGTACTCAAAGACTTTGCTCTTTTCTTTGTGTGCACTTATGCTTCCCTTCTCATTCAATGACCCATTAAGACCTGAGACAGATTCAAAAATGGTCTTATGAATCCTAGCGGTTTTCTGGAAAAAAGGCATGTTTCTATGTCAGTGGTTCTCAAACCTTTTCATGTCACATACCTCCAAAATGATATGTATTTGCCCACAGAACCCCATCTCAAAATGGCTTGTTCCAGGGATCCCCCAGAAGCAAGGATTTGGGTTTAAAATAACGTTCTTGCTTTCAAAGAAAAGGCTTGGACACATTTTCACAATTTAAAAGGATCTACGAGCTTGTGTGCTATGAGCTTGTATATCTGCTATTTTTGAATAGCCAAAGTATAAAAGAATGGCTAAAGTGGTTAAAATCTAGATAGACACAGATGCTTTCCCGGTCTTAATGGGTTTGAGATGGATCAAAATATGAATGAGCAGCAGGGTCTTTGTGTGTCACCAAATTATGAGCATTTTGTACACTATGTAAAGTCATTTAAATTCAGCAATGCAGTACTGCAGGAGTTGGCAAACATTTCTGGAACATTCATCCATTTCCATTCATTGAACAGTAATGTCTGATTTATACTTGGCCAGACCGCACCAGTGCAATTAACTCCTTGCAACAAAACCGTTGCATGCAACTACTTGCGATCGGCTCTCCCCAGTGGCAGTTGCAAGGAGTTTCTTTGGTGTGGACTGTCCTTAACACTGTTTAGTTACAAGGAGTTGCGTTGGTGCGGTCTGACAGTTGCATGCGGGTGTCGCACTCCCAAAACGGGCAACTCAAGCTGCCAGCAATACAAGCTGAAAATCGCTGATCTACAAGCTCATAATGCGCCGTGAGCTTGTGGAATGGCTTGTTTTTAGGTGTGCAACACCAGCGCTTAGTATCTAAGAATAGCTCTGGCTTAATGTATGTGATGACCCTTCCATACTGTTTTTCCTACTTGTATTTAGTTTTTCGATGTACAGGAGGTTGATGGACAGTGCTGGAGGGTCATCACTTCATAGGTGATCCATCACAGTGGTTCTCAACCTTTTCAGGCCATGACCCCCAAACAATAATCATGTTTGAACTGGGGACCACCCCACACGGATAAGCACTTGGAATGTAAGGGTTGAGGCATTCAATTTAGTCTGACTCGATTCCACAGATGAATATTGTGAAAATAGCCGATTCTAGCTCACATTGGCTATTTGCTCAATTTTTGTCTTAAACTATTTGACCATTTGGCCAATGTTTGATCAGTTTTGATAGTATTGTCTGTTGATTACTTTTGATCCAGTAATGCATTAAAAGTGTCTTACTTTGGAGGTTTTAAAAAGTTAATTGTCACTCCACTGTCATCTGGGGACCCCATCCCCCCTGGGGGTCACGACCCACAGGTTGAGAACCACTGCTCTCATCACATTAAACAAATCTTTTCAACTGGAATGTTCACCATATACATTCACCAATGTCTGATGTTTTTGTTTTGACAAGTGAGATGTTCTGTATAAATGGGCTGCTGACTTTCTAAAAAGCTTTGAGTGCTGTAAAATGTATAAACGATGGGCAGTTTTGATTAGAAGTTAAAAACACTTGAACAACTTTTACCATTGCACGAGTTGCACTACTGAGTTGTACAAAAAATAAATCTGCATTACACGATTTGAATGCGTGCAATGACCAATAAAGCTTGATATACTTGTATAACATGATTACTGTGTTTGCTCTAACTACAACATGGTGCGGATAGACAATCCAACTTTAGATGATTAAGTCTTACAGCTTTAATATAATGCGTTTCAGTGCAGGTGCAGCAATGGTCCTCATCAATCAGCCTTACAAAGCTTAAACAATAGGGGGGAAATAGATGTAAAAGAGTTGATAGAAGATCTAAAGGCAAACATTAAATGAAATGTTAACCTGTAAAATGTGGGGAAACAAAGAGGAAGGGGAGTCTTGTAAGGGAGATGGCACCATCTTTGAACTAAATTAAACATGCTCTATTCTATTGGAACAATATAATGGTGTCATTGACCATGTCTGTCCTTCAATTTATTTTCCCTTTTCTTCACTTCTCTATTTCAAACAGAAGCTTGGCCAATTTCTGTCAAAAGAAAGCTACAGAGAGACATTTTTGTACTTCAGGTGTTCAAATGAATATCGGGTCAAAACACTCGATACTTCAATATTCTGTCAAATGACTTGCTAGTAGGCACTCTTTCACTTCATTTGTGTCTGGGTAGCTCAGTATCGCCTTTGGTCTACAAGATATGTGTGTTATGAATTTATTCTTCGATACCTTTAACCCTATAGCATCCCTATTCTGGGGGAGATTGTTCAGTGAAAATAGCAGAGATACAGGCTCACAACACATCTAAGATGTACAACACAGGCAAGATAATAATGAATCTCTTACCTTAAACGTTAAGGTAATAGAGATTCATTATAAAACTTTGCATTGCATGAATTAAAGTTGTACTATGTAACTTTTTTTATAAAACAAATCTTAAAATTCTCCTAACTATTAAATCACAAAAGTTTTAGAAGATCCGCGCCGTGAATTTCAGCCTGTAAAGCCTTCTCTGTATGTAAACTGAGATCCTTGCCGTGGACCGGATCTCGCGCCAAAATTGCGTCATCACACTACCGGCCAATCACAGCGAGGGTTATACAACTGCCGGCCAATCACAGCGCATCTTGAAGTGGGGTCGCTATGGCAGCCATATTTGTTGTCGCCCGTTTGTACCATCCCTTCTCTAGGTAATTTCGCCTACCAGGCAGGGTGAAGGAGTCCGTATCTCTGGAATTACTGAACGCACAGGAACAAGGGACCCCTTAAAAGATAGATCTCAGCGAGGTGGAGGCAGACGCGGGGGTCTGAAGGTACGAAAAACGTCCGAAAGACGCGGACGCGACCGCGGTTTGCTATAGGGCTAATGACCACTAGTTGGGCATCTTACACAGTATGGCTTTAAAGATGTCCAAAATAATACATTTAGTACAACAGAAAACATTCAATATTTCATTGTGAACAGTTGTGGGCCAAAAAGAAAGGTTTTAAGACTTTTCATCCATTTCGGACGAAATAAGTTAAATGTTTTTATCTTGTCTGACTAAAGTGATTAAAGTGGAAAAACCAGGAGTTGTTAATTAACTTATTGAGGAAAATAGTATATCTTGTGGATGAATGGGAATGTTTTAAACACATGGAAGAGGGGATTCATATGTTTGATGATTTTATTTGAACTTCTTGTCTTGAATGCAATTTATAACTGGTTCTAGTCTAAGCTTAACACCAGAAATGACCACCACCCAACTGTTTTATATACATTTTATATTGCTACTATAAGTGTTGATGATGTTTTATAGTATTGAATGTCTTTAAATGTCTCGATGAATTGAATACACAGGACCACAATGGACCACAAATGGAAACTAGTGTTATCCTTATAGCGCCATTGTATAATTGTGCCACTGTAGGCTATACTATTGGCAAACTGCTAATACAGTATTCAATCATCAATGTGTGTGTGGTGGGGGTGTGGGCACAGAGAGACCACTAATGATATACTCAGTTAGATTCATGCAAGGCCTGCTTTGTCAGTTGCTGTCTTTTAGCTGATTGTCACTTTATTTCCTAAGCCACAGCCTCCTCAGGAAATCTATATGCTGCCAGACCAGTTTAACACACATTTCCACACTGATCTGGATGAAAAATTTGCTAAACTGTCCCACAGGTTCTACCACCATGCTACCATAAGAAGCACACTAGTTTTTATTGATTGCTTGATCGATTGATGGTGATTTCATTAGAGGTTCATGTGTACAAAGGTACAGGACCACAGTTCTGGTACAAGGTCAACTAAAAAGATAAACACCACAAGAAAGCCTTTGGCTTGTTTAAATTGGGGTCCCTTTTACAACTCATGCAACACTTTACTTTTTTTTTGAAGATCAAGTCCAGTTCCATGCCAGGCATTACCAGGGGGTCTCCAATCCATTTCTCTCATCAAACAATAGGCCTATAGCAGGCAGGCACAGGCACAGGCATGCATGATGCAGTCTACATTTTTTTGATGATTAGTGGTCAGTCAGTGGTGTACAGTAACTAAGTATATTTACTTATGTAGGCCTACTGTACTTGAGTCGAATTTTGAGGTATTTGTACCTTACTTGAGAATTTACAATTTCCAGTATTTTTACTTCTACTCCACTATAGCCTACTCTACTACATCTCAGAGGCAAAACTTGTGAAAATGGGACTTTCTATATGAGTAGGCTATTTTTACTTTTGTAGCCTACTTTAAGTATAGGCTACTTTGATACCAAAACCTTTGTAGGCCTACTTTTACTAAAGTAAATGTTAATTTTGGACTTTTACTTCTACATTGCAGCATCAATATCCCACTTTTAAAAAGTTGTTTTCGTTATTTTTCCACCACTGATTTTTGTGATGACTGGTGATGATGCATGGGGCCCCCTTCATGCAAGCGACCCCCCACACTGCATGAGCGAGCGGAGCAACGGATCGTCGTGACGCTTAGAGCTATGATTGGACCTTGTGGACCTATCACTGTGTGTCCACCAATGGTCAACTTAAGAAGAGGTTTTAGGATATGAATGAACCCCCCAGGCCAGACCACTGAGACCAGAGACCACCCCACTACTACTACTACTACTACTACTAGACTCTGATCACAACTCAACTGAATGGGAGTCAAAACGGCTCGGATCCCTCGCCTCCTCGACACGTGACTCAAGAATAACAGAGAATCTTAGTTTCATTTAACTTTTAATGCAAAAATATATAGCCTATATAACGTAATAGTCATGTCAACACCGACAACACGGGACGCGACGGACGCCTCCTCCCCACAGACAAAGCCAGGTATTTATCTATCAAGATCTTCTGCATGGCTTCGTTTATAATCCGTCGTATGACGGTGTCGCTCGCCGAAAATAGCCGATCTACAAGCGTCTTGCGCTTGTGAATGTGAGCTTGTAGATCGGCTATTTTCGGTATAACCCCCCCCCCCCCCCCCCCCCTCCCCCAAGAAAAAAAAAGTCCAGACTTCATTGACAAACACTGGCTACCTAAACTTCAAGGCGTGGACGTGGAGTGAATGTAGCCTAATCAGTGGTTTCAAACTTTTTCATGTTGAGGACCCCCAAATTGACACTTATAAGCCAAATGGACCCCCATTTGAAATAGATGTGCCAGGAACCCTCATATAAGAGAATTTCTACAGCTCTAGTAGTGATTTTCAACCATTTTTATGACCCCCATGCAGTTTGACATGCATTATAGGCTACGCGGACCCCCATTTAATGGCATTATCTCTGGGACCCCAATTTACATTGTAAAATCAATGTTGTAAATAAGGTTCCATTTGGTTCCAAACTGTCATTTAGCTGGGGACCCCCTGCTGGAACTCCCTCAAGGACCCCTGGGGGTCCCCGGACCACTGGCTGAAGACCACCGGCCTAAATAAATGTAAACATAAAACTTAAAAACACATATAGCCACTTTGCACGAGCCTAACAAAAAGAAAGAAAAAAATAACTTTTATAAAATGTGTTTCAGAAAATGTCTGAAGTAGGAATAAAGTGTGAAGAAAAGTATCTGTGATGCTGTCTATATGATAGATAGCATCATGATGATTCAATCATATAGAATTACTATTGTCTGATATTTTGTTTTGTTTTTCTCCTCTGGGAATAAAAAAAAAATGCTTTAAGGTGCAAAAAAATTAACTTGAAAAAATATACATTTTCTTTAAGATGTGTGTTTAAAGTGAATGAACACGTGTTTTTTCCTTTTTTTTTTTTGGATGGCGGTGGATGGATTGTTGCGTTCATTGTGTTAAAAATCCCCCAACCCATCAAGAATGATGATGTGTGTAATGATGTGTAGTTGCAGTGTTTAAAAAGCATTGTGGGTGTCAATATAAAGTGACGGCGCCATATTTGCCGGCGCCGCCGCTGTTGTAAACAAAAAGTGAAGAGACATAGACGACGCTTCAGTGAATTTCGGGTCATTTTTTTATTTCTTTAATTTACAATGTCTCTGGGAACCTCTTACAAACCCAACGTCCACCAGCCCGTGCCGGGAACTTCGGGGAACCCGGGTAAGACCGAAACAGCGGCGAAAACCCGTCGATCCGCCCGCTAGATCGAGTGTTTTAATTCGGGGTCTCGGCGCGATACCTGGAGAAAGACCGTGGCGTGTAGTTTTTTTTTGTCGTCCAGTTATATATATACTAGGGTCAGATCCTGGGGATGCTAGGCTAATTCATATCCGCCATTATTACTAATGTAAAGAGTTCCCCATCCGATGCTACCGCCTCGCTGCTACAACGGCCACGGCCGGCGGCGTGGAGATAAATACGGATAAAATACGCGTTTTTTATCGCCGTCCTGTGTCCGGATTAAAGCCGGGGGGGCGCCGCTACGTTGTGACAGAAAAAAATGTATCACTTTGGCTTCTTGAATCAGCCCTTGTTCCGTTTCCTCCATGATACTCCCTCAGAGCAGAGCCGCTGCTGCTGATTGATCTGCCAGTGGATGTCTTTTCTTTTTTCCCCCCAACACGACTCTTCGAGGACACCTCGCGTTAGACGACGTGTACTGCAAGTGGGGGGAAAGCAGTGATTCTTTTCTTGCCTTCAACCTTTTGTCACTCTTTTTTTTTTTTTTTTTTTATATATAATACAGCAGTCATTTTAAACACTTTATGCATATAGGTTGGCTATTGAAAAATAGCAGCTGTACAAGATCACAGCGTGTCACTTTGTGCCACGCTGCAAGGTTGTACATTGTACATTTTTTGAAAAATACCTAAATTGTTTGGAATTTTTTAAATATTTATTTTCATCACAAATCCTCTCTTCTGGGGGTCCCCCGGCACAAAACACTTTCAGATGGGGGTCCACTGTCAAATATAAATCAATTTGGGTGTCCTTGGCACAAAAAAGTTTGAGAACTACAGTTGTAGATACTCCCCAATTCAAAAGTTCATTCATGCTGAGTGATTATACTGTAGGGGAGTCAGAGGGGAGTTAATGATTCAGAATCCCAACAAAGCCGGACACTGGTGTCTAAAAACCCCAACAGGAAAGAGGCACAAAAATGCTGAAATTAGGTCACTTTGGCCTCACAATGTATACATTTTTATCAGCATTATATCTGCTTTGTTTCTCTACCTTTTTTTCAATTTATATTGTATCACTCAACTGCATCCATTTTTCTTTTAGCAGTTGGAACCATCCAGTCTCCGTCAGCAGCCAACTTAGCCACATTACAGTCCTACAGACCCCTCCTGAATGACTTCGGATCGCCCTCTCTAGGATTCTCACAGGTATTCAATGAATGATTCTAATATCTATTCTACAGCACATGTTTACGTTAACATACTTTATACCTTAACAAAAACAAAGATAACAAATGCACCCACAACATTTGGCCCTTGCACGGGTGCCGCCATCATTGTAGAAATCAACGTTCATTGGTAGAAATGGTACCATCTCGAATGCTATTGGCTGCCAACTAGGGCTGTCACAATTATTACATAATCGTCTAATCGTGATTATTTGACATAATCGTGATTATTTTTCATAATCGTCATAATCGTTTCCGTGTCAAAAATAGTGGAAATAGCAGATCTACAAGCTCACAACGCGTCGCGATGCGACGCGTTGTGAGCTTGTAGATCGTCTATTTCCACTATCAAAGTAATTTTTTTAAGTAGTAAGTTGTCAAATATGTCAGTAAATTCTTTGTATATTTAGGTTATGTGTCATATCTACCATGTACAACTTCAAAGCCTAAAAGCCAAACAGAAATGTAATTATCAACGACAAAAACACAATTAAATCGTTAATCGCCAATTATTTGTGTGACAATTAATCGTCATGTAAAATGTCATATCGTGACAGCCCTACTGCCAACGGTCACATGCAACCGCAGGGATACTTGGGAGAATGTGGTGTTGAGCATGCCGAAAATAAAGCACACAAAGAAGAATCATCACAAGACCATGATCACAAGCCCCTCCTACAGCATACCCTGCTTTAACATCAATTATAACATAAATTGGACCATATTTTCACAAAACGCATATCATGGTGATTCAAACAAGGCTTTAAACTAGCGACAGGAACCATAAAGTATTTATGACAATGTTTATTAAGGTAAGACAATCAAATGTAAAAGTTCGGGGGAAATGAATGGAATCCTATGGAGAACATGTTGCTTCTGGTACCAGAACAGCACAACTAGCGGCCTATCATAGGGACTTTCAGTTCCGTGTTTGCTTCATTTTAAATCTGGACAACTAACAATCGGATAGATATATGCTTTATTTGTCCATACATAGACAGATCACACAATTCCTTGACAACACAAAGTCATAGTTCGAGTTTGTTCAGAAGTCCTGTTACTTCTGAACAAGGACAGGTACTGGGACAAATTATCTCGAAGCCCCAGCCTGTGCTGATGGTAAAAGGCTGTATTGACTGTAAAGCGTTTGCGTTCTATCCCTAGCATAGCTTTCCCTTCTTAAGTACCCGGGGCGATTATTCCTACCGTAGGAGACGGTGTCACATAAATTAGAAGGCGCGGACTGTGATTGGCTGGAGCGGAGGTCTGGAGCGCTCGGCTGTAGTCACTTGGACCGCGCGGGTGTGAATATTAACCTGCCTAAACCCAACCCTAACCTCAGTAAAGCTATGCCTAACTCTAACCTTAACCTCAGTAAAACTATGCCTAACTCTAACCCTAACCTCAGTAAAACTATGCCTAAACCTAACCCTAACCTCAGTAACCCTGACGCTGGCGAGTAGCCGACGCGGGTGAACGGAAAAGAAGCGCTCCTTCCTTCACCGTCTCCTACGTTTGGAATAATAGCGCACCCGGGTCTCATACGTTGAGGTGTTCTTATCTCCTCATTCCAGGGCTCTAGTGGTAACCAAGTGCCCCAGAGCAAGTATGCAGAGCTGCTGGCCATCATCGAGGAGCTGGGGAAGGAAATCAGGCCGACGTACGCTGGGAGCAAGAGTGCAATGGAGAGACTTAAGCGAGGTAAACCAGCTGTTCTCAAACTTGTTTGGCTCCCACGTGGGAGACTACTGCTCTGGCAAGACCTGACTAGCGAGACCAGGGGCGTCACACCAAATTCTGGGCCCTGGGTACAAGGATTGATCACTGCGGGCCCCCCATGAATGTTAACTATTGAAAAATAGCAGATATACAAGCTCACAGCGCGGCACCGAGTGCCGCGCTGCGAGCTTGTAGATCTGCTATTTTTGAAAAATCGTGAACATGTGTGCCAAGAAACCTATGTTTTCATGTCCGTGATGCTCAAACCTTTTCACGTGAAGGACCCCCCATCTCAAAATATTTAGTTCCAGGGACCCCCCCCCCCCAGAAGCAAAATTTGAGTTACAAATGTTCACTTAAAAAATACATATATTCAAAGATTTGCACACATTTTCACGACTTTTTCAAAAATAGCAGATCTACAAGCTCGCAGCGCGGCACTCGGTGCCGCGCTGTGAGCTTGTATATCTGCTATTTTCCAATAGCTAAAGTTACTAGGGCCCCTCCACCTTGGGCCCTGGTAACTCAGTCCCACTTTCCTACCCCTTGTGACGCCCCTGAGCGAGACCACCTCCAACTAGGGCATTCACCAAATATTCCAATATCAAAGTCACTATTCGATGTTGTTCACCAAAGTCCAATATTCGCTTCTTTTTTTTCCCTTCTCTTTAAAAATATATAGTTTATAAAGCTTGGCTAGATAGGAAGTCATAATAATGAGTTGTCAATGCCCCTGGTGGATGAATTTGTTAATGCTCTATACCAGGGGTTCTCAAACCTTTTTTAGGTCGTGACCCCCAAAATAAACATATTTGAACTTGGGACCCCCACCCTGACAAGCACTTGGAATTGTAGGTATTACATTTAGTGTGACTGTTCTGCAGATACATATTGTGAAAATAGCAGATCTACATGCTCACAATGTTGTGAGCATGTAGATCGGCTATTTTCACAATGTTCGCCTCTTGCTTACTTAATATTTAACAGTTTGGCCAGTCCTGTCGAATATTCGACTATTCGAATACTTAGAGGTTGAATAATTTGAATACTAAAAATCACTATTTGTGAATGCCCTAAAGCGAGGTACTGTAAACCAGCTGTTCTCAAACTTTTTTGGCTCCCACGTGGGAGACTATACTGCTCTGAGTAGCGAGACCACCTCCAACCACTGCAGATGTGCTAGTTATATTGTATTAACATACTACCACACAGATATAACCGTTTTATTCACACAAAACAAAGTTCTGGATGCAGCTTTAAAATCAATTTACTTTCACCACTTGAGTCAGTAGGATACAGCAGCCATGGCAAATCAAATGCATGTGGGGAGCATCAACTGGCTAACCCTAACCCTTGGCAACGGCTAAATTGGGGAGAACAGGGGGTAAAAAGCAAAAGATAAAATAAATATAAAAATCCCATATTAAAGGAGTAGTTCACCCCCAAAATGTTTTTTTTTCCCCTATTGATTACTCATGCCATGGAGAGTAGAGTTCAATAATATTTTTTGGTTTTTGTCACATTCCTAATTCAAAAATTCGAGTAAATTTACCCCCATTGATTCCGGATGGGGACCCGTTTCGAAACGGGTCCCCATCCGGAACGAATGGGGGTAAATGTATTGTTATCACATTTTTGTCTTAGGAATGTGACAAAAAAAGAAATAAAAAGAAAAAAAGAAAAACCACAAAGCACCAACCATGACAATTTAAGAGCATTTGAATTAAAGAATGTAAGAAAATGTAATTACCTATTTAAACTGTACTTACTTACTAAAATGTACTTACCGAATTACTTAATGTAATTTATCATTCAAATGTTGAGGCATAATGTAACTAACGTATGCAATTTATTAAATGTATGTGAAACATTTGTGGAATAAAATTTATATATAAAAAAAAAGGAATGCGACAAAAAACTAAAAATATTATTGAACTCTAGTCTCCATGACGTGACTAATCAATAGAAAAATAAATCATTTTGGGGGTGAACTACTCCTTTAAGTCACATAACTTTCATCCACCTTCAGGGTTCAGATTTTAACGAGTAACAACTCATCTATTATTTGAACTCTTTTCTCCACAGGTATAATCCATGCTAGGGGCTTGGTGCGCGAGTGCTTGGCTGAGACTGAGCGGAATGCAAGGTCCTAGCTGTGAAGAAGACATTGTCCTCTCCGCAAGAAGAACAAGATGTGTGTGTCTCTCATTTTGAAGAAAAAAATAAAACTCTTGCATGGTATTTCCTTTGAGAAGAGGAACAAAGAATGAATTTTCTTTCTTTTTTTGAAAATAATCATTATGGTGACATGACTTGTGAGTTATTTTCCTTTATAATTATTGTTTTTCTTTTTTTTTTGGGGGGGGGGGGGGGGGGGGCTTTAATGTCTAGATTATTGGAATACAAATGGTAGGAAACAATATGTATTTTTCTTTGTTTATGCCCCACTTTGAGGTCATAGTTTTGACTTTATATTTAAAAACAGTGACTTATGCATGCTAATGGGCTCATGATAGCCTACTCTGGGTAATTGTTGACACTGCATGGCCTGTACAGAGCTAGACTAGGAGAGGAGACAAGACTTTTTGATACATTTGGTCTGTTTTCCAGACCCTTAAATGGGTGAGTAGAGCTTGATTTGTACTCCGTTGTTCGGCAGTTTCTGCGTGCGACGGAGTACGAGTCAAGCATGAGCGAAGGACAGAAATGTGCCAAACTAATTGGTTCGTTCAATGTTGAGGTTGTTTTTTTGGTATAAAAAGGAAAATGCTGTTACTTGCATCTTTGTATGTATTTATTACTCTACTCCAGTGTAATAAATTGTATTTTCAGTTTAGTTGTCATTGTGTAATTAATGTGAACTCCATTGTTCACTGCCCAGTTTGTGTACACATGTAAAACATCATCTTCGCTCATTGTCAGTATGTTTTCCCCTCCGTCCGTCCGTCCGTCCGTCCGTCCGTGCGTGCGTCCGTCCGTCCGTCCGTGCGTCCTCGCAGTTTGTGAGCAGCTAATCTCAGTCACCGTTGGCCCGATCGCTGCCAAACTGAGCACACACACTCCCTGGATGCCAATCTAAAACCTCTGCCCCACATTTTTCAAATCAGCCTCATGGTGGCGCTATAACAGGCCGATTTGTGTGGCCTGGTTGTTACCAGCTAATCTCCGGCGCAGTTGGCCCGATCGTTTGTGAGCAGCTAATCTCAGTCACCGTTGGCCCGATCGCTGCCAAACTGAGCACACACACTCCCTGGATGCTAATTCAGAACCTCTGCCCCACATTTTTTAAATCAGCCTCATGGTGGCGCTATAACAGGCCGATTTGTGTGGCCTGGTGGAGACCTGTGCTCGTTCAAGTTATCGTTTAATGTCATGAACTGTAATGTTCTGGGGGTGCACTTTCGGTGTGAAAGCCGGACAGTTATTGTCATGGTGGGCGTATAAAGTGACTGAGTATATTTATTTTAGTGTAATTTACTTTAGTGTAATTTAATATAGGTCATATATCTGCAATAATGTGATTATAACATGTTTGTCTGTATGCCTATGACACACTGGTAGGCCTATATATATTACAAGTCATGACATGTCAGGTCTTTGAAAAGCATGCGGAATCAAGTTCTTTTTCTGTTGATCAACTCTCAAGTTCGGACGTTTTGAGCTAGTGAGTAGTGACCTGCCATACACTGGGGAATGTTTATCACTATTGTTCTCATGTTTGTCCTCCAGATACCTGACAAACCTGTTAGCCTACTTAGGCATAATGTCCAAAATTCCACAACACTTCATGATGTTCTTCATCCCTGAATTATCAATTCAATTTGTTTAGCAAACTTATTTGTTGCATAGGCCTAGGCTTAACTGAATGAATGAATGAATGAAAACATTTAAAATTAAAAAATGTAGAAAAAATAGGGGGAAAAATTAAAAAATTGGAATTTGGTGTCGCTTGCCCAAAAAATAAGTTGCCTACATTCTGATATTTGTGTATCACCGTCGACCTTCGTTCTACTAAGTATAAATGCCATTGAGCTGTGGAGCAGATCTACAAGACGTGGCTGGAGTGAATAGGTGCTTGTAGCCTGGCCGGGCTTTACTTGTAGAGCAGCTCTCTCTTTTTGGCGCGCGACACCGTCGTACGGACGTAGTACAACTCCCCATTTTCGACCAATCAGCGGTGAGCTGTAGACCGTTGCAGCAGCGGGGGGGACGGAAGGGTTGCCATGTTCACTTATTATAAGCGACATTGGGCTTATTCCCAGGCCTATAAAGTTGATTGATTGATTGAAGAATGTATTAGGAGATTGCAGAGGAAAAAAGACATCATCAGTAACATAAGGGAAAAGCATTCAAAAAGAAGAAAAAAGGAAAATAAAATGAAAAGGGGAAATATTTAGGCTACAGTGCTTGTTAAACATTACAAATTGGTAGTTGCGGGTTGCTGTCTTTTGGGCTTGTTTCTCAAGTGTAGTTAGTTATTTGGGCTTGTTTACTAATGTTGTTTAAACCAGTGGATCTCAAACATTTTCATGTCAAGGACAGGTCAGTTGTGAGCTTGTAGAATGTAGATCGTCTACTTTCAAATAGCCTTTAGTAAGGCCGTGTTTGGGGGCTTAAAGAACATTGGGTTAATGTCACTTTTTAGCAACAACAAAGCAGCATGCTTTGGAAAATGCAGGTGCCCACTTGTCCAGGTGCCCACAGGTCCCGACTCCCTACTGCCCAGATGGTTTTGGTGCCCAGATATCCAGGTGCCCAGTTGTCCAGGAGCCCACATGTCTCTAGTGCCCAGTTGTCCAAGAGCCCACATGTTTCTAGTGCCCAGTTGTCCAGGAGCCCACATGTCTCTAGTGCCCAGTTGTCCAGGTGCCCACATGTTTCTAGTGCCCAGTTGTCCAGGTGCCCATTTGTCCCCAGCCCAGTGCCCAGTTGTCCAGGTGCCCACATGTCTCGAGTGCCCAGTTGTCCAGGTGCCCACATGTCTGTAGTGTCCAGATGTTTTTGGTGCCCACATGTTTCTAGCGCCCTGGTGCCCAGCTGTCAGTGTCCAGGTGCCCACATGTCCCCAGCCCAATGCCCACTGCCCAATGCCCAGTCGTCCAAGTGTTCAAGTGTCTGTAGTGCTATTGCCCGGATGATTTTGGTGCCCAGATATCCGTAATGTCCAGTTAGTTTTGGTGCCCACCACTTCTTTTAGGCTTGTTTTCATCACCTGATTGCTTATTTCCGCTCAGACCTGGCAACGCTGTCGCTGCAGTGCAGAAAGCCAAGCAGCAACACCAAGCTAGTAGCCAACTATATAAACTACACACCATATAAACATCACCAAACATGGACGATAGCAGGTAAATACACAACAACACAACCACACACCTCGCCATGGGCACAACCCGGCTGTGTTCCTATGGCGAAACGCTGTCATTGTGTGTGCAATTAATTATCTTCTTTTTTTTTTTTTTTATCAATGTCACTGCATGCACTCCCGCTGCTGGAGCTAGCACGAGCTAACTGAAGCTAACTTATAGATATATGAATTATGTATTAACACAGCTGTGGATGATATAGCTATAAATCCAGTGCCTTTAAAAACAAATATTATTAAATAACAGTTTGTTATAATAACGTCCCGAGCTGAGTTGGCATCCCATTCCCAGACAGTGGGAAAGGAACTGTCCGCATCAGCTCTCTGACTTGAAGAATGTTATCTTAGTAAAACCTTATCATGTTTATACTTATGGTTGTATTGTTGGTATGTTGCTTTATATGGCTGTGTACCCAGCTATGATGTCAGTTATTTAAATATGATCTAGATGTGTGTGTCAGAGACAGCCACACACAGAGACCAGTGTGTGTTAGTGCGAGCAACACGCGTCCTCCTCATCAATGTAGACAGGACTGCAGGGCAGAGAGGCTTGGTACCACCCGCATGCTGCCTGCCTGGATACTAACTTAACTGTCATAGAGATGCACTAGATGCACTAGATACTACCTCTAACCTGTCATAGAGATGTACTATTAGATACTAACTAACTCATCTTAGAGATGTGCTATTAGATACTAACTAACTCATCTTAGAGATGTGCTATTAGATACTAACTAACCTGTCATTGAGATGTACTATTAGATGTACTATTAACTAACCTGTCATAGAGAGATGTAATGCTAGATACCAACTAACCTCATAGAGATGTACTACCTGATACTACCTCCTCTAACTTGTCATAGAAATGTACTAGTTGTAGTTACTAACCAGGGTTGGCCTTGAGATGCACACTAACCAAGATGCAGCAGCAGTTAGTAACACTATTATGTGGTTCCACTAACTAGTGCTTTATCTTGGTTAGTATTAACTGGTACATATTTGATTAGTGTTAGTTAGGAACTAGTACCACTAGCTAAGAACACTAACCAAGATGCAGCACCAGTTAGTAATACTAGCAATTATGTGTTGAAACCGTCATTAGAGCACAAAGAGTTCCCAAAGGGTTCCCAGTCGAATCCGGGCTCCCCCTGAGTTACCAATGTCGAAGAGTCCTTGAGCAAGACTCTGAATCCCTAGTTGCTCCTGGTGAGCAGGTTGGTGCCTTGCATGGTTTCCTCCGCCATCGGTGTATGAATGTGTGTGTGCATGGGTGAATGCAATGCACAATATGTAAAGCGCCTTGGATAAAAGCGCTATAAATGCACCATTTTCCATTTGCTAGTGAATGTTACTAGTGCTGGATCTTGATTAGTGTTATCCGGTACATCTTAGTTAGTGTTAACTGGTGTAACTTGTTAACTGTTACGTCTGTCTTACTTACTTACTTATCTTCTTCGTCCCGGTTTGGGCATAAGGCTGCAATCATACACTGCCACTGACCCCTGTCTGGTGCTTTGGCCTGTGCTTTGGCCCAGGGAAGACCCATATCTCCTTCAGCAAAATCATCACTGTTCTTCGTCAAGTGTTCTTTGGTCTACCTCTCTTTCTTATCCCCCAATCGGGGTCCATCTCAAGGCAACTTTAGGTAACATTTCATTGGGCATCCTCAACACATGCCCGAGCCATCTTAACCTGTGTTAACCTCATTTGCAAGCTGCCTGTCTCCTTGTAAAGTTCCTCATTTGAGATCTTATGTGGCCAAAAGCTGTTGGAGATTTTACGTAAGCAGTTGTGGAAGACTTCAACCGTTCTCATATCCTGCTTTGTTACTCGCCATACAGCAGGATAGCATTAACATTGCTGTTGTAGGTCCTGGTCTTGCTTTTGAGGCTATATTGCTCGGACTTCCAGATGTTGCGAAGTTGGCTGAAAGCACCTCTTGCTTTGTTGAGACTGTTAAGTCTTGGTTAGCGTTAACTTGTACATCTTTGGTTAGTGTACTGATAGTTAGTAACTTGTACTAGTGGTTACTAACACTAACCAGGATGCACTAGTTACTAACTAGTGTATTATATGACCTCTGTAACATTGGGTAAACTGTCAACCATCCATTATTGGCTCATTGGGGTTTCTTTGCAGTGCTTGACTAGATGTTAGGAGAAGAAGATATGATTTGTTTTTGATTGATTGATTGATTGAATACTTTATTATCAGTTTGCAAATAGTTCAGTGGTACGACCATCCAATGGTGCTAAAAGGATTAAAAAAAAGACCATTGTGGTCCTGTGTATTCAATTCACAGAGGTAAGTAAGATACTGATATTGACATTGTTGTCTTCATTATTGACCACTACTTGTGTCATTACCAGGCAGTAGCTAGCTCATTACCTATAGTCAATTGTAGGATACCTGATGATAGGCTGTTGAATATCCATACGTCATCCACACAGATATATTCATCAGTGACACTACTTTGAAGGCATGAAAAGTGTTACTAAGACGAACCCCAGCGTCCCTATTTTGGGGGCAAAGCGGCAATTCTGTTCTCTAAGTTAGGTTTTCTGTTCACTAACATTGATCATGCTGTACTGCATTTTATGATTTCTATCCACAACTTTCCAACGTCCCATCGTGCATTGCACGGAAGGTGTTCGGCAGTTCCGGCGCCGCAGCCGAGTGTGATCTACAAGCTCACAATGGTTGCATCTGCGACGCGACATGAGCTTGTATGTCTGCTGTTCTCCGGATGTGTCCCACACATAATTCTACTGTAAATTCTCATGGAAACAGGTGGATAGTGATGTTTTTTTTGCCTGGACTCCAGGAAGAATAGTCTCCTCTACAGTGTAGACCAGGGTTCCCCAATAGGTGGCCCACGGGCCATTTGCGGCCCGCGGGGGGCTACCCACCAACCCCGGTAATAATGGTGGTATAAGAGCAGCAACAACACTAGTATATCGTCATTGTCAGGTGGAAACCTCGTATCTCCAAATCTGTACGTTCTTTCGCAAAGTAAAGCCCTGCTTCATCATTCAAGGCCGTCTCACAAAAGTAGTGAAAACAGCAGATCTACAAGCACACAACGCCTCGCGGTGCGAGGCGTTGTGTGCTTATAGATCGGCTGTTTTCACTAGTTTAAATCATTTTTAAAATGATAAATGCAAAACGAACGGTTTTGGACATACAAGATTTTCACCTGACAACGACGAAACGCCACCGTCGCCCCCTGCATTGTTGTGGCCCTCGGCTTGGTACCCTAGACATAATTCGGCCCTTGGGGAAAACTAATTGGGGAACCCTGGTGTAGACTAATGGGGATCCTTAATAAACTATAAAACAATGTTGAAGTGTTCCTTCCTTATGCCCTTTTCCTTTTTTGTTTTTGTCCAGATCTCAGAGTGACCCTCTCCCCATGGGCCCTTAAGCATGTCCACAGATGACAGTGTCTCTGAGGATGTGTCCAGCTCGGGGGCCCTGAGCCACTGCCATGTCAGTCCTGACGGAGATGGGGGTAAGGAGAGCGAGACCTCTCTGGTGTCCTCTGAGGGGACATCGGCCTCGGGGCTGGCCGGGCCGGAGGACAGACACATCCCCGCCTCACAGACACCCGGAGACACGCCGGACAGCTGCGGGCCAGTGGACATCACGCCAACATGCAACAAGATCAGGTACAATAATGTTTTATACCAGTGTTTCTCAAACCTTTGCATTTCAAGGTCTCCCGTTGACTCTGACAGTATACAAATGGAACCAATTCAACCAAATGGATTTGGTTCCATTTGTATGCTGTTAGAGTTACAGACTTGTATGGGTCAATTTAGACCCCCATAAAGGAACCCACAAAATCCCTAGAATCCACTTTGAGAAACACTGTTTTATACAGTAAAGTTCTATAAAACCTTTTCATGCCAAGGACCCACAAAATTGATATTTATATGGCCACGGACGGACCCACGTCTGAAAATGTTTCGTGCCAGGGAGGGACCCCCTGAAGAAAACGATTTGTGTTAAAGAAAATCAAAATTTTTATAATTTCTTTAATATTTTTCAAATATTTTCAAAAATTGCAGGTCGGCAACAAGTGACCAAGTTACTGTACTATGAATAGTTGTACCGGCTGTCTGTCCGTCTGTCACACCATGTCACACTTTTGCCCCTACTCTATCTCTGGCACCGTTGGCCCTATCGATGCCAAACTTTGCACACACACTCCTTGGATGATTTCTCACATGGCCCTCTTCAGCGCCACCATCAGGCCAATTTTTGCAAAACACATTTTTGGACACTTCTCCTATAGATTTTGGC
Source organism: Nannobrachium achirus (assembly GCF_963921795.1). Lineage (NCBI taxonomy): Eukaryota > Metazoa > Chordata > Actinopteri > Myctophiformes > Myctophidae > Nannobrachium > Nannobrachium achirus. Next base: position 5,937,196 of record NC_137822.1, on the reverse strand, counting down.
CGAAAATCACACAAAGCAGTACACACTATCTCTAAAGTCATGTGATTAACCTGGATCTGTCCCATTTGGCTATGATTGCCTTCTAAAGTTTGTGTATGCGACCTGACGGGCACTTATCTCCAGATTAGGGAGTCTTACTGGTAGATCTTCTATTTTTTAACTATTTTTGCTGGGAAGCGCCCCCAAGGAGCCCTGGTAGTCCCTGGACCTTGCACCTTAAGAACCAATGCTGTAAACAGTTTAACCATGTTAACCCTAGCAGGGGAAATTGCCAATTGACAAATTTGTGACGCGTTGTGAGCTTGGAGAGTGCCTATTTTCGCCAGATAAATGTGGTTTACAGGGACAAAGGAGGAGGCCAAGTTATGGATCCCTGCCTGGGGTCCCTGAGTCAAAAGTCTATAGGGTTTAATTAGCTAAACATTGTTACCAGACCAGTCTCGTCAAGACCAAAAGACAAGACACAGACATTAACATGATGAGATGGTGTTCTGATGGCGTTCTGGTGCTGGCTATGCTTAGTTTATGTAGTCGTAAAGTAGACTAACCACATGTGTTGATCAGATTCGGAAGCATTTGGTTTGATGGAGGATAATGTATTTCATCTCTGTCAAGTGGAAACCTCGTATGTCCAAAACTGTTACTTTTCAGGATCCACGTTTGGAGCTTGTAGATCTGCTACTTTTTGGTGCTTTTTTGTGACACTGTAGTGTAGTGTTGTATGAGTGTAGTGTTTGCACCGCTCAAGAACACGAAAAGCTAAAACATGGAGATAAGAGGTTTCTGCCCGACAGCAACTATGTATAGCCCGATAGTAATGACACCTTATTTTCATATATTGAATATCGTTTTAGATTCCACGCTCATCCCACCTGCAGCAGAGTAAAAACTGCCCACGCCCAGTGTGCCCGGTGGGTCAGCCAGCTAGTGCTGACTGTTACACGCTCTTCGTGAGCTGTGAGACCTGGGTTTGAATCCCATTCCCATCTTGTCTCTTCTCTCTCTCTCTGCCCTTGGTTTCCTTTCTCTCTACACACAGACCTGAAATATAGCATAAACCTTTTTTTTTTTACATTCCTTGCCGGCTGGAACATTGTGTTCAATCCTATACTGCAGTCCTGTCTAGAGCGTGGAACAAAGCCTTAACATTTGTCAGAGTTAGATGTTTTCACTGGTCCTAAATGAAATGGGCCAATGACTCTGTATGAAGGCAAAGACATTTGGGTGCCAAATTTGTGTCCAAAGTGGCTGCTGATTGGCAACGTTATACTTCATTATACATACATGTACAGGATGGACATGTATGAACTATGTCTATGTCTACAACCCCACAATGTGCCGAATCATAATGCGTTTTGAGCTTGTAGGTTATTTGCGCTATTAAAGAAAATTAAGCATGTTCCAAAATGGACCTGGGCGGAACAATTAAACTCCATTCTGACCCGAGCTACAATGACAGACCCGTTAGTTCTGACTCGAATATATGACAGTACGAGAGAGGTAAATGGTAAAGCTTTCAAAAGAGAAGGATAATAAAATAAAACCGGCCAAGATAAGGCATGCGTGCATACAGACAGAACATTCAGCTGAACGGTGTCAACAACAGTGACAAACCTATTCCTTACAAGAATCCACACTGATGAGGGCCCTGTGGGCTTTTTGCACAATGTTCTCATTCTCTTCCTGTTTGCGTTTACCAACCACTGAAGAATCCCTCCGTCATGAATAGCTAGCCCTCTGTAATTTACTTTTCAATTCAAGTACATAAAAAAACGAAGATGTGAGCATAAATCATACAATTACATCACTATCTGGTGTCTTTGGTTACGTCTTAACTACACTGTTACACTGTCTCTCCATGTCTTTCTCTAATGAATACTATCCCATAGCACAGTATCTTGAATACATATGCATTATTTTTGGAGGTTTTGGTCGCATGACTGAAGAACGACAAAAGCCATTAAAACAGTGAAAGCATCCGTTTCAGATTTTAGAGTTGGCTATTCAAAAATAGCAGATGTACAAGCTCACAGAGCGTGACTTCATGCCGTGCCGTGCCGAAAAATCTTGAATGTGTTTTTTGAAAGATTTTTTGAATCATTTTGTATTTGAATATATTTTTTTCTAACACAAATCTTCCTTTCCGGGGCCCCCCTGGCACTAAACATTTTCAGATGGGGGTCTGCGGCTAAATACTGTACATATCATTTTGGGGATCCTCCTTGGGAGGAAAACTACAGATTTTGTAGAATCAGCCTCAGGTTTTAATGGGTTAAAACATGTGATACACTCATGCCATCAACATTGATCTGTCCCATATAGCGCCACCATCAGGCGATTTTTTCAAACACATTTTTGGACACTGCTCCTACACATTTTGCACTAAAATCACGCTGCGACCTGGCGGTCGCTTATCTCCCGATTAGGGAGTCTTACTGGTATTGTATATCATTGGTTCTGAAACGGACCCCCAAATGAACACTTATTTGTCAGTGGACCCCCAATTAAACAGATATGCCAGGGACCCCCAATAAGAGTAGATTCTTATTGCTCTATTGCAGTGATTCTCAACCATTTTATTTTAAAGGACCCCCAGTTTGACATGCATTGCTACGGACCACCATTTAATGTCATTTCTATCTCTGAGACCCCAATTTATATTGTAAAATAACTCTGAGAGTGTACAAAATGGAGCCAAATGGACCCGCATTTGTACACTCTGAGTTACATACCCATAAGGGTCCATTTGGTTCCTAACTATCATTTAGCTGGGGGCCCCCTGAAACTCCCTCAAGGACGTCTGGGGGTCCCCGGACCCCACCTTAAGAACCGATGTTGTACATAACCACACTTAAAATAATAATTCATGTCTCTCTTTGTCAGGAGTCTGTGTCTAAGCAGCGACGAGGCGTTTGAACAGGGGAAAAACCTTCCCTTCATCAACCCCAGTCCTCTGGAGACCCTGAGGGTGCTGGTCCAGGAGATCCAGAGCAGTGGGGAGACGGACCCTGAGATCTGGAAGGACTGCGAGGTGAGAAGCTTTGTTTAATGTCTAGCACAGCAAGGAGTGGTGGAAAGCAACGCATGCATAACGGCCGGACTACACCAGAGTAGGGCATTCACCAAGTATTCGAATATTCGAATATTTATTGTTTTCTCTTTAAAAAATATATAGTTTATAAAGCTTGTCTAGATAGGAAGTCATAAGAATGAGTTGTCAATGCCCCTGGTGGATGAATTTGTTAATGCTCTATACCAGGGGTTCTCAAACTTTTTTAGGCTGTGACCCCCAAAATAAACATATTTGAACTGGGGACCGGGACCCCCACCCTGACAAGCACTTGGAATTGTAGGTATTACATTTAATGTGACTCGGTTCTGCAGATAAATATTGTGAAAATATGCGTAATGAGCATGTAGATCGGCTATTTTCACAATGTTGGCCTCTTGCTTAATTAATGTTTGACAGTTTGGCTATTCACTATTCGTGAATGCCCTACTAGAGGGTATGCGCAATTGTGCATGCATAACGGCCGGACTACACCAGAGCGTTTCACGCGCATCAGTGCATAATGCATATGCGGGGAGTGTGTGCGTCTGCGCGTTTGGAAAGATCAATTCCGGCTACACCAGGCTCACGGATAGCGCGAGCCCCGGATACACATGCTGTAAAAATAGGATTGGTTCTATTTTGTACGCGTGTGTACAGTTTGCGTTTTGTACACAGACTCTCTGATCTCCCGCACCAATACTCCCTCCTTGGGGTAGCCAGGGGGTTTTCGCACACGCCCGGACAGCGCACATGTACGTACCGCGTTTTCTGGTGTAGTCCGGCCGTAAAGTGAATGGGAAATCGAGTGGCAAAGTGTGTTTAACGTTGTTTAAAGGAGTAGTTCACCCCCAAAATGACTTTTTTTCTATTGATTAGTCATGCCATGGTGACTAGAGTTCAATAATTCTTTTTGGTTTTTGTCGCATTCCTGAGACAAAAATGTGATAACAATAAATTTACCCCCATTCATTCCGGATGGTGACCCGTTTCGAAACGGGTCACCATCCGGAATCAATGGGGGTAAATTTACTCGAATCAAATTTTTGTCTTAGGAATGTGACAAAAAACAAAAAATATTATTGAACTCTACTTTCCATGGCATGACTAATCAATAGAAAAAAATCATTTTGGGGGTGAACTACTCCTTTAATGCAAATCAGATAGGACTTTTCAGTTTGGATGTGTGGGCTATCAAGGCCAGGAAGTAGTTTTTTGCCACTCAGTAGGCGTTCCCGCATAACTTCCGGGTATGATAATGATGTCACGCGCATACCCTCTATTCTATTGGATTATTTTCTGTACTTTTACTTCTACTCCACTACATCTCAGAGGCAAATATTGTACTTTTACTCCACTATAACTATTTGAAAGCTTTAGTTACTAGTTACTTTGTAGATTTTTATTATTATTGCAATACATGCATTAAAGGGATAGTTCACCCAAAAAAATTACTTATTTTCTATTGTTTAACTTTAACTCCGTGGAGACTTGAAACATAGCTTTTCTGTTTTTGTCGCATCCCTAAGCCAATAATGACACTATGGAGACACAAAGGAGATTATTTGTGTCTCCATGGGGAACTGCAGTCCGTCATCAAAATATGATCTATATATTGTCACTGTCGGGCAGAAACCTTGTATCTCCAAGTTTCGAATTTGTACGTTCTTTCGTAAAGTAAAGCCCTGCTTCATCATACAAGGCCGTCGCACAAAAGTAGTGAAAAACAGCAGATCTACAAGCACACAACGCCTCGCATCGCGATTCGCGAGGCGTTGTGTGCTGGTAGATCGGCTGTTTTCACTAGCTTAAATCACTTTTAAAATCATACAAATACAACAAACAAACGGTTTTGGACATACAAGGTTTCCACCCGACAACGACGATATACTTTGGCTATTTGTGAACTCGTAGAGCTGCTATTTTCAAACAGTTTGAACACTTGTGAAATAGGACATTCTGTGAGTACTTTTACGCAAGTACAGAGTATTTCTGCATTGCCGTATTGATACTTTTACTTAAGTAAAAACATTTGATTACCTTTTTCCACCGCTGGTAGCAAGAGATGCCTCGATAATTTGTCGCTCTGTTCTTGTGAGATTGTAAGAGCATGTTCAGTCAGGCCTTTTAATGGGTTTGATTGCCGTGGCCATTGATCCTATGTAATTGCATTTGCATGCCTCATCTCTCTCTTTCTCTCTCACTCTCTCTCTTTCTCTGCTATCATGTTTTGTTTGTCATGTGGATCACAGCTGAAAGCACAAACATTGGATAACTGTAATTGTAAATTGTTAACACAGTACCACACTTAAAACACAACTTTGTTTTTTTTTTAACAACAAGGGTTCATATTTTAGATGTTTTAGCGATTTTAACTATTTTGATTTCAGTGGGTGGGGGCATGCGTTCAAGACAAGTGGTCTTTTAAGACCACTTGGGCTGATTCCCAAGATGCGCCGCAATCTTTCATGGGCAGATGCAGACTTATGGGGGCTAGTAGTGTTGCTGTAAATGGTAATAGAGAAATCGTCAACTTATTGCGTCTAAAAATAAATATTTAGCCACTTGTACACTTGCCCCACCCACTGAAATCAAAAACCCTAAAATCGCTAAAACGATAGAAAGCAGTAAATAGAAACATTTTAACATTCAGCTTTTCTTTTCTCTAATCATAATCTAAAATATGAACAACCAAAGTTGTCCTATCATTAACCACTTTAACCATTATTTTAGGCTTTAACTATTAAGAAATAGCAGATATAGAAGCTCACGGCGCGGCACCGCTGCGAGCTTGTAGATCTGCTATTTTTGAAAAGTTGTGAATAATCCCAGGTCTAAATGGGTAAAAGCTGATTGTTTCATATTCAGGAGACAGTGAGTATTTGTGGAACACAGATAACACAGTGCTTATGGCAGTGTGGTTGATAATCACTTGTTGTAAACACATTCCAGTCCAAATGTGACATCTCTTAACATGTGACCACTTCAGGCTCGGTCACAAGATACTAGTGAGCGGACGGTTCGTGGTTTGAGTCCCAGCTGCAGCAAAGTGTTAAAACCAAAGTGCCTGTTTGTAGCTGTGTGTACCCTTTAGGGTAAACCACTTAAGCCCTTTATACTTATGATTTTCAAAAATATTATACTGTAATGTAACACACACCCCGTCCCGTAACCATAAATGGTTCACCTGTAGACATAGTGGACAGTTTCAAATTCCTGGGTGTTCACATAACAAACTCACTCACATGGTCTCAAAACAGCGAAGGTATCCTTAAGAAAGCGCAGCAGCGATTGTACTTTCTGCGGCGCCTCAGGAGATTTGGCCTAAGCACCAAGGCTCTTGTTAATTTCTATCGCTGTACCATAGAAAGTGTATTGACAGGATGCATAACAGTGTGGTTTGGTAACGTGACTGCTCAAGACAGTAAACAGTTACAGAGAATTGTGAAGAGAGCTGCCAAAATCATTGGCACAGAATTACCACAGCTACACACAATCTATAACACACGCTGTAAGAAAAAGACAGAGAACATCTTAAAGGACAGCTGTCATCCCGCCCATTCCCTGTTCTATCTCCTCCCATCAAAAAAACGTTACCAGAGCATCAAATCTCACACCACCCGTTTCAGTAATAGTTTTTATGCTCAAGCAATCAGGTTGCTTAACGAAGAGATGGAAGCGAGACGTAGGTAGTCATGTGCAATATACGCAGTTTTTAAACTGTACACTGTCACACTGTATGGTTGTTTTGTTGTTTTTTGGGTTGTCCTGGGTGACCTGTTGTTGTCGTATTGTTTTGTGTGCAATAAGGCTGAGAGTGCTCTTGGCACAAGCATTTCATTGTTTGTCTGTACTTGTATGGATACGCATTTGACTAATAAACCGAACCTGAACATACACACACACACTGTATATTACAATCATGGTGTGTTGTAAGCTTGTAGATCTGCTATTTTCAAAGAATCTTGAAAAGTTAATGACCCAAAATAGCTCCATGGTTAAAATGTGATCAAAGTGGTGCGTGTACACAGTAGACCCAGATATTACGTTGAGCACAGCTCTCCAACCGTGGTTATTATTATGGAGCGTAATAGTAATATGGTTGATATAATAATCTCTCTTGGACTGGTGTAAACTCACCACTAATAGTTAAAATACCCACAAATCTCCACTTGAGTAGGATCATTCTCAGTTGGCAAAATGCTTGCGTGTAGGGATGTCCAATATTATCGGCCTTGATAATATCATAAAAATGTAATATCTGAAAATATCGGTTTCGGCTTTTATGCATGCTATTTTACTGACTAAACAAAGATCTAGAGCAGAATAATCTGTTTTACTGTCTGTCGCGCATCTGATAGGTCTGAACTAGATTATATCGATATTATAGCTATTTTATTTTATTCGATATATGATATAGTTTACTTTGGGCGAACAGAGCATATATCGGTATCGGCGGTTGATATCGGAATGGGAAATTAAGAGTTGGACAATATCGGAAAATCGGATATCGGCAAAAGAGCAATATATCGAACATCCCTACTTGCGAGGGTATTCTGTTACTGTGGTCACATGACATTGTTGAGTAGAGGACAACCCACTGGTGTTCTGTTGGGTTAAACTTGGGCCACATACACTTGGCCAGGTCATACAGTGGCTTTCTGTTGGGTTAAACTTGGGCCACATACACTTGGCCAGGTCATACAGTGGCTTTCTGTTGGGTTAAACTTGGGCCACATACACTTGGCCAGGTCATACAGTGGCTTTCTGTTGGGTTAAACCTGGGCCACATACACTTGGCCAGGTCATACAGTGGCTTTCACGTTTCTCTTCCTTAGAAACTCTCGCGGTATGTTTGGATCGTTATCGTGCTTCTGTCGAGCTTCTGGAGAGAACGGGAGTCATCTTGTCGGCCCGTGTTTTGGTAAGGCATACGGATAGACGTCGTCTCTGTCGGGTGGAAACCTCCTTATGTCCCAAACTGTTACTTTCCAAATGTTGTTCAAATAAAAAAATGGCATAAGTAGCAGATAGACAAGCTCAAAACGCGTCACTTTTCACCGCGCATCTGCTACTTTCGATACGTTTGTGTGACGCTGTTGTGTGACGCTGTAGTTTGATCAAGTAGTGCATTAACTTACCAAAAAAACACAAAAAGTTAAATACCGGTAGATATAAGAGGTTTCTGCCCGACAGCAACGATATAGACACTCATTGATCCCCCAAGGGTAATTCAGTTGTCATAGCCTCACCCCAGTAGGAAATACAGGGCAGATACAGGCGGGAGTAGAGAGATACATCAAGAGTAAAACAATAAAGGAGTAAATGGGGAGTAACGCACACAAGAAGTATAAATAATATACAAAACACCTAAAGGAGATTGAAGGTCGGGCCTGGCCATCTGGACTTGGAACCGACCAGGATTTGCATAATGATTTGCATGATGTACGAGCGACATCCACTGGCTTTCATGGTGCCATCCATAAATGTCATCCCCCCCAACAACACATTTCTGCACTCATGCTGCTGCCCCCGTATCACCACGCTCTCACCTCCCTGCTTCACTGTCCAGATCATTGTCTTTGTATGTCAGATTTCTCTCTCTATTTGTCACATACCACACTGTCACAACATCATGTACTCTTACTAGTGCACTGCCCTGCACATCATTGACAATGTAGACCAAAACCTGTTGTTTTCCCCTCGAAACAGGGCAGATGGCTGCATCTCTTTCAGCTGGTCGAGAAGCAATACCAAGAGCAAATCCTTGCTCAGCAAGAACAATACCAGTGTCAGATTCAGGTCAGCTTGCTAACAGCTTAATCTTTGTCATGCCGTGTTGTTGGTAATTAGTGGACAATATACATGCGTGTTAAAGGAGAATTTCCGGACTAGGCGTTTTATTACGTTAATCTGATGTTATGATATCCCAGAACTATCTGTACATTTTATTTTTAATGTTTCATATCGTCGTTGTCGGGTGGAAACCTTGTATGTCCAAAACTGTTTTGTATTTATCATTTTTAAAATGATTTAAACTAGTGAAAACAGCCGATCTACAAGCACACATCGCCTCGCACCGCGAGGCGTTGTGTGCTTGTAGATCTGCTGTTTTCACTACTTTTGTGTGACGGCCTTGTATGATGAAGCAGGGCTTTACTTTGCGAAAAAAAAAAATTTTGAAACTTGAAGATACGAGATTTCCGCTCGACAACGACGATATCGAGTCCTCTGCAGCTTCGACTGCGAAACAGTGGGATTTCACGCTACATCGCTTATTTGTATCGCTCGACAATTCCTTTTTCTAGTTTACATCTGTCCTTCATAATGGTGGAAACGTCTCCACAGAGTGTTTTCAATAATGGGCTGCTGCAAAAATGCGAACGGCTTCTAGATCTCACCCCCTCTGGTCAGAGACTTTTTTCCCCACTGGTTAATGGATGGAATAACATCAGATTACCTCAAGACAAGCACATGTCCGTGAATTCTCCTTTAAACAAAACAACAACGATGGGGTGGTTCTTTTACAGCTCATTCAAGACGAAATCAAAGCCTTGGTTCAACTCCAGAATCGCCAGGGCAGTGGCCATCCGACCCCGGGCAGCGCCACCCTCATCCTCACTGACCCCTCACGCCCCGAGGACTTGACCGGCGCCCCTGCCCACTCCCCCTTGACCTCCCCCTCACCTCCACCCAAGGGGCAAGGATCTGGCTTGTAAGTTGAGACGATATAAGAAGCGGCCGCTAGTTTCGCTGTTTGCCCAGTGCTGGTGTCAGAAACAATAACTCTCTATTCAAGTGGATGGGTTTTTGCCGAACGTAATTGTCATGAATACTTTATGCTTCCAGTTGCTAGTTTAAAGCCATGATATGCGTTTTGTTAAATTATGGTCCCATGTATTTTAAAATTAATTATAAAGTACGGTATGCTATAGGAGGGGCGTGGCTAGCTTGATTGACAAGCTCCCAACCAATAGCCTTTATTGACCCACCCCCCGCTCTGTCCCAACCAATAGAACTTTGGTGTCATTTCCATTTCAGGACAGGATGTAGAAAGGTGGCGGCATGCACACGCTTGCCAAATAGGCGTCATTTACCGCCTGTAGAGCAGGGGTTCCCAAACCTTTTGGGCTCAGGGCACCCCTATAAATATCTTTTTCATCCGAGGCACCCCTACATTATATTATAATATTACCTACATGACATTCATAATTTTCACTCCCAGTACCTTATATTCGTGGCATATTTTAGGCTGGGATTATGTCGCGAGGAAAACATTGAGATAATTACCATTTTGGTCAAAACTTACTGAAAATAACTCTGTACTTCAAGTTTAAAATGATACCAAATATTTGTTTAAGTGTTGAAATAAATTCCAAATATTACCAAATAATCTCACAGCACCCCTGGACTGCCGTCGCGGCACCCCAGGGTGCCCCGTCACCCACTTTGTAGAGTATATGGGCGTAACCCAGTCCATTCATTTCTAAGGTCTATGCCTCCACCCAATAGAGCCACACCAGAGACCTTGGACGTGGCGTTTTCCCCTGCCGAGGAGCCGCGACGCGCGGCCACGGTCGCGAGCAGCGGCTATGGGACCCTGTCCGTCTGGGAGGCGGGCCTGGGCCAGACGCTGTCTCCCAGGGACGTGGTGCATGAGACCGCGCACAGGAAGGGGAAGCAGCACAAGTGGACCTGCGGCCTCCAGGAGGACCCCCCGCAGGCCGCTACTGGGATTGCACCTCAGCAGAGCTTTCCTAATGAACCATCTCCGTTGTCCAACCAGCACAGAGCCTCTTGGTAGGTCTTTACAGGGCTCCCACGGTCATGAAATTCCTGGAAATATTTTGAAATTAGAAAAAAAAAGAAATCCAGTACTGCCAAAGTTTTGGAATTTATCAAGGGTCCTGGAAGGTCCTGGAAAAAATAGCTATGCATTGTCTTTGGTTATTGATTTTGTTAATACCTCTGAAATGACAAATTTAAACATGGGCCAAATTGTCAAATATTAGAGGCAGAAATTGTGAAAATAGCAGATCTACATGCTGTGAGCATGTAGATCTGCTATTCTCACAATAGAACCGTGTTATACAAAATTCCTCAACTCTTAGTGCTCGTCAGGGTGCCGGGGTCCCCAGTTAAAACATGATTATTTCGGGGGTCACGGCCTGAATAGGTTGAGAACCACTGGCATACACTACCTGTCTTTAGGCATTGCGCATAGGAGTAAGCGACCTGTTATTGAGCTGAATTATTGTTATATAGTCCTGGAAATTGGGTTAAATATTCTGGAAAGGTTTTGGAAATGAATTGGTAAAAATGAGTGGGAACCCTGTCTTTAGCCACCCATTAAGACCTGAATAATGCCTAAAAAATGTCTTCTAAATCTGAATGGGTTTCTGAGAAACTTTCTTTATCTGTGGTGCTTTTAATGTTTTTAATGTCAAGGACGCCTAGAATTATATGTATTTGACCGCTGACCCCCCATCTCAAAATATTTAGTTCCAGGGACCCCCCAGAAGCAAAGATTTGAGTTAAAAGTTGTTGCTTTAAAAGAATATATATTCAAAGATTTGTACAAATGTTCATGTTTTAAAAAAAATAGCAGATATGAGCTTGTATATCTGCTATTTCTGAACAGCCAAAGTATGAAAAATAATGGGTTAAACCCAGTGTCCCTATTTTAGGGCGAAAACTGTCTGAAGCAATCATGACAAAAACGAAGTAATTCACTAACAAAAATCCTGCACACTGCTCTTGCTTAGCAGACAGCAGCATCAACTTTTATCCAAAATGTCAAATTGACTCTGGACCTTCATTAAGAGTGTCTTAACCCATTAAGATGTCTAAATCAGTAGTAGTTCAATTTGTGCCGTGCAGTGAGCTTGTACATCTGCAATTTTTAGCCAACGCTGAAATCTAAAATGACACGGATGCTTTCCTGGCTTTCCTGCTTTCCTGGATTCAATAGGTTACACTGTTGAAAATAGCTCAAATAGCCAGTCTACAAGCTCACAGCGCTTGTGTGAGCTTGTAGATCATCGATTTGAGCTATTATTTGTATTTCTTTGACAACCAGGCTTAAAGATGTGTAAGAGATAAATTGTTTGGGTGAAAATAAGTTTACATTCCAATAGTAACGGTTTCTATATTATCATTAGTTTACACTTTTCAGGTCGGGATATGGATTTCATCCAATCAGATGATTAATGATCTTTGTGGGGTTCTCTCTCTTGATTCTATGTAATTGCTATCCCGACATGAACATTTATTTTTGTGAAGTGAACAAACACTCAAATAGAAAAGATTATTATCAGATTGTGGAGGTTTAACATTTTAACAAAAATATATTAGTTTTTTACAAATATCACATTTAAAGGACAACTTTGTTTTTTTACAACAAGGGTTCATATTTTAGATTGTAATTAGAGAATATGAAAGATGAGTGTTAAAATGTCTATGGTTTTAGTGATTTTAGTGTTTTGTTTTCAGCGGTTGGGGGCATGCGTACAAGTGGCTAAATATGCATTTTTAGACACAATAAGCCGTCAATGTCTTTGTAACTATTTACACCAGCCCCCATAAGTTACATCTGCCCATGAAAGATTGCGGTGCTTCTTGGAAATGGGCTTATTGTGTCTAAAAAGACATATTTAGCCACTTGCATGCATGCCCCCAACCTGCAACCATGCAAATCAAAATCGTTAAAATCACTAAAACGATAGAAGGAAGTAAATGAAAACATTTTAACACTCATCGTTTCTCTTCTCTAATGACTATCTAAAATATGAACCCTTGTTGTAAAAAAACGAAGTTGTCCTTTAATTGGTTAAACGGAATGAAAGCAAAAGTGGCAGTCGTCAGCCCTTGTGGTTTTGAAACCACAGCGTGGCATTTTGTTTCAATGGAACCTGATCTGTTGTGTTCCCCCTGGCAGTGCCAACCAGCCGTTGACCTCCTGGGCCCAGAGGCAGAAGCTGAGGCTGAAGAAGGGCAAGGCATCATCGTCACCCCAGGTGTGGGACCAGGAGGAGTCCCTGAGCCCCAGAGAAGCCCACAGACACACAGTCCCACAGGACCAGGTAGACATTTTATTTTGGCTTTAACCCATTCAGAACGGGTACACATTAGTGTGTATCATTATTTTATGCTTTAACTATTGAAAAATAGCAGATATACAAGCTCACAGCGCGCTGCAAGCTTGTAGATCTGCTATTTTTGAAAGATCGTGAAAAATAGAATTGTCTTTTGACTCCTTCAAAGATTTTTTGTTTCTATGTCAGCAATCTGGCCAGCCATCGTCAAAGAAAAGGTCCTTTTCACTTAAATGGAGCTCAGTTGGTCTGTTCTTGAGAGACTACTATGTCAGTGGTGCTCAAACCTTTTCATGTGAAGGACCCCCAAAATGATATGTATTTGGCCACGGACCCGAATCTCAAAATATGTAGTTCCAGGGACCGCCCAGAAGCAAAATTTGAGTTACAAACGTTCGCTTTGAAAATACATTATATTCAAAGATTTGCACACATTTTTCACAACTTTTTCAAAAATAGCAGATCTACAAGCTCGCAGCGCGGCACTCGGTGCCGCGCTGTGAGCTTGTATATCTGCTATTTTTCACTGGTTAAAGCATTCAATAATTCTAGGCCTCATGCATGTATTGTTCTTTCTTGTGAAGTCTCACCCGGTCCTGTCTTGTTGGCTTGCAGCATCAACTGACTGGGCTTTCGTCTAACTCCTTTCCCCTGAGGAGGAGTGACAGCCTGCTGTCGGAGGTCTCAGGTAATAACACTCTGACAGGGAAGGAAGGACATCACAGACTTGATTGATGTTTATGTTGTCTTAATGGCAATAGTGGCACTCCCCCACTGTCCAGGCTAATACTTATAGGATGGGTTAAACGCAGAATGCAAATTTCCCGTTTGTGAGAATGTACACAGTGGGGGAAAAAACCACCACAGCTAAAGGGGACTCCATTATTATTATTAATATAAAATAATACTCACAATTCAGTTACAAGTTTCAGTAATACAATTTCACTGCTACATTAACCATTAATGACCAGAAGAGGGTGCTATCACACTTCCATTATGTTGCTTGTGCTAAATATACATTTCTATCATCCTACAAGCTAATACAGTTGCACATGGGCTATATGCGCAGCAACCATGTTGTAAAGAAATTAGGTCTCTTCCTTCCTTCACAGGTGTTACCTAAATGGCGCCAATGGAAAAATAATATTTAATTATAGAGCCTAGTTATTCCACGCACTAGAGTGGAGCTGCCCCCAATCCCGGCAGAGTAGTTCCGGTGCAGCGCATTGAGTGACCCTGTCTTTCCCTAATAGGACTGATATTTGATAGCTACTGGGACGTAAGTCGGGACTTGATCAACCCCGGCTGGGTCACCTGGCTGGGCGAGGGTGTATGATGTTGCGAGACCCGAAAAACACCCGTCGACCCCAGGCTACATCACTGATGATACGTCCCAGTTGCATCCTCGTGATTTTTTCCCAATTTCTATGATAAATAAATATCCTTTGTTTAGCGTTTTTGATTAGGTTTTATGGTCATGATTCACCAGTATCCTGGATCCTGTGATCCTTTTCACAGTGTGCCCCTGTCGTACAATGAACTGCTGGGCTTAAGTTGTTCAACTCTGCTGGTTAGTTTTTCTTTATCCTCTCAAATCAAGTGAACGTCCAAAAACTACAGAGTAGTAAAACATTAAGAACAAACATTCAGCAAACACTTGCGTCGAGGCACCCTAAGGGTTCCTGGATAACCACTTAGAGAAAACCTCAGTTGTCTGGAAATTGTCGACTGAAGCACATTCTCTACTGCCTCAGCAGAGTATCAGTTACACCCCCGTCTGGGACAAAGAAACCTGAGCTTAATTTACTCTTTGTAGTTTGTGAAGAAAAAAGGCTTTGAAATAAGGCTTTGTGCTAATTCTTAGGAAACATGTTTATGCAGTTCCTTGACATCTTTTGGGCTAAATGATGCAAATAAAATCTCTGGAGACTAATAAAATGTCTTCATGTAATGAATTTATACACTTTCTCCCGGGGGAGTTGTTGTGTTTACAGTGTTATCATGCAAGGTTGTATTATATAGTTCTACGATAGTACTGGGTCCAGTAGAAGAATACTTACCGGTATGTTAGGGATGGGACGATAAGAACATTTCATATCACGATTATTGTGACCAAAGAAATCGTGATTTACGATATTATTGCGATAATCAAAATATCCCCAACATCTGTTATCCCGGGGCGGAAAAATAGCAGATCTACAAGCTTGTAGATCGGCTATTTTTTGGCAAAGAGATTTGGTAGAGAGTGAAAAAAAGACTGTATCAGGTAGACAGGTACGTATATTATAAGTACGTTTTACCAATAGAGGGTTTAAGTGGTACAGCTCAGAAAAATAAAAGGTGAATTGATCCCAGTGCATGACAGAGGACGATTTCGCAATAAATTAAATCTCCACGATACGATTATCGTGAGTGTTTTTGATCATTATAAACGATAATATCTCTTATCGTCCCATCCCTTACCGTTATGTTTAATTTCTTCTCAGGCCTGACGTATTGGCGTCTGAATGAGAACGAAATCTATCATCCCCTTCCGGATAGCTTTGACAGCGGCGCGTACCTCCTGTTGCAGGAGGTGTCCATGAGTCTGGTAGGTATAAATATTAGAAACCTAGTATGATTCATACTAGGTTCATTTCATATGTATTTTGATTATGCCACACTGCATGTCCTATCCTTAGAGGGCATACAAAGAGACATTCTTTGTTCAAATTTAAAAAAAGTATTTCATTCCATATTCCATATCTACAGTATTTTCTGGACTATAAGGCGCACCTGACTATAAGGCGCACTGTCAATGAATGGTCTATTTTCAAACTGTTTTCATATATAAGGCGCACCTGACTATAAGGCGCACATAATAGACGCTACCGTTGTGTTATGCATCCAACAGATGGAGCTTTGCTAAAGGGAATGTCAATTTCAATGAATGATCCATATATAAGGCGCACTGGACTATAAGGCGCACTGTAGTTTTTTGAGAAAATTAAAGGCTTTTAAGTGCGCCTTATAGTCCGGAAAATACGGTATATCCATTTTAACTCTTTTGCTGCTCTCAAATCTCCACCACACGTAAACATCAATGGAGTCCCAAATCACTTTCTGGCTGTATTCTGTGGACCTGATCTAGAAAATCCATTTCTATGCTCTGAACGACGGAAAGAGGGGAGGGCCATTTCACATTCATTCCTTGCATAAGGCTTCCCCCTGCCGTCATTTTGGCTACAGTACAGATATATGTGTCCATTGAAAAAGATTGTTTGGAAATAATCCATAGATAATTTTCTATAACATCGCAAAGGTAAGCTACTTTTTGATGGCACCAGCACAAATAAATAAATAATATATATGGCAGTAGAACTATTAAGGTTGGGATACTAATTTTATCCTAATGACAGGATAAAGGCCCATTCCCACTGGGCCAGATAACAGATAAAAAAATCTCTTTCTCCAGATATTTTTCCATTCAAAGTGGATGGTAGATACAGATAAAAGAAATATCTACCACAGATAGATATTTTTTAATCTGTTATCTGGCCCAGTGGGAATGGGCCTTAAACAAGAATCAGAATATAGAGATATTTAACTTACAAAATACAAAACATACTACTATTTAATGTTTGTCGACAAAAACACCGTATTTTGGCGGGCCTTGATGGCCCTCATTATGGCAGATTTTTCACTTGGTTGAATGCCACGACGCGTTGTAAGCTTTTAGATCTGCTATTTTCAGAGCGCAACCGAACATAAAATGAGTTTAGTTCTGATGGCGGAATTTCAGATTGTTTCTGAGCATACAGTGGAGGGAAACAACAATTGATTGTTGACCTGCCTGCCCAACTGTCTAGTAGTGTGAAATAGATGGACTTGTCCGTTACACAGCCTAACGCTGGTGTCATCACGTCTCCCACAGACTCCACCTCAAGAGCCTCGTCTGTCTCTGAGACAGATCTATGAGAACAAGCAGAAAACGGACCCTAAGCACACAGACTGGGATGGCTCCCGTACGTCCAGTCCTCTGTCACCACAGGTAATGCACATTACTAGACCCATGACAGAGGTTTGGGTTCAATGCAGACCACGATTCTGGAGACCACAGATTACAGATGTTTTGACTGACAACACTTAACACTTATGTTGCTATCAATTAAATCTCTTTGAAGGTCCAAGTTGCCATGGTCTCCATAGACTTCCATGTAATTCATAGTGCACAGATTATGCACGCCCATGCCTAATCATGCACCACGTGTGTGCACACTGTTCACAGCTTTCAAACAAAAAAAATCCGCTTGGAAATCCGTTCAGGCATTCATGAGAAAGCAGCCATTATGTTTTCTTCAAATGTAAACAAACATGGCTGCCATGTTTGAAAGATGGGGTTGGTATGGGGGTTAAACATGCAATTTCGCGATCACGATCATGCCTAATACATTTTTTTGAGGTCCAAAAAAGAATTATCTTCAAAAACGGCCCAAACTCTGGAAACTCGCGGTTGGCACAGGGGGGGTACCAATACAAACTCGGGAAACTCGGGGTTGGCACCAGACAGGTTAGCCACTTGCAAAATTGCCAGTGTCATACAAAAAGTAAAATAATGGCTGACATATAGGTCACATTATACACACACACACGCACAGAAATGAATTGACTCTCTCCAAGATTATCGGACTTCCCACACCCACACGCTTAGAACTTTCAATCACAAATGACACTGAGCCATCCCCTTTATCGCTACTTTGACCTCATACCATCTGGCCAAAGATACAGAACCTTGAAGTTGGAAAAGGTGTGTTTTAGCCAGAGTTTTTTCCCCGGGCCCTCAGCCATTGCAACATTAAAGGGCCAGTTCACCTCTGGGACAACCAGATCTTATTTTATTGTTGTTTGGGACACGATCAACACAATCCTGAGTTATTTTTTGTGTTCAATCTGTGTTTTGAGATATTTTAGTATTTCAGCATGAATGATGATGCATCAATTTGATGCACAAATTGAACACAAAAAATAACTCAGGATTGTGTTGATCGTGTCCCAAACAACAATAAAATAAGATCTGGTTGTCCCAGAGGTGAACTGGCCCTTTAAACGAATGGCCCCGTCAATGGATGGTTCTCTTTGTACAGTGGGGACCTCATGTATTGTCTTGGTGTTTTGTGCTTTATGCTTATGTGTTGTTTTTGAACAGACTTGTGAAGATATATATATCCCTTCGGGGACAATAAAGATTATTATCCCATTTAGGCCTAGAATTATTGAATGCTTTAACCAGTGAAAAGTCGTGAAAATGTGTGCAAATCTTTGAATATATGTATTTTCAAAGCGAACGTTTGTAACTCAAATTTTGCTTCTGGGTGGTCCCTGGAACTAAATATTTTGAGATGGGGGTCCTTCACATGAAAAGGTTTGAGAACCACTGACATAGTAGTCTCTCAAGAACAGACTAACTGAGCTCCAGTTAAGTGAAAAGGACCTTTTCTTTGACGATGGCCAGCCAGATTGCTGACATAGAAACATAGGTTTTTCAAAAAACCTTAGAAGGATTCAAAAGACACTTATAGAATCTGGTCAAAATTCTAATTTTCACGATTTTTCAAAAATGGCAGATCTACAAGATCGCAGCGTGGCACTCGGTGCCGCGCTGCAAGCTTGTATATCTGCCGTTTTTCAATAGTTAAAGCATAAAACAATGATACAAAATAATGTGTACCTGTTCTAAATGGGTTATTATTATCATTATAACATGTTCTTTCTGCATGTATCACAGGTGTTAACTCTGGACCCGGCGGCTCACGTGCGTCAGTCGGAGCGAACCTCGGGCGTCACGTCGCCCTCCAACGTCAGCAGCCCGTCCCCCGCCCCCCCGGGACACCACCACATGTTCCAGAAGCACGGGACCCCCGTCAGCCCCGACAGCGTGGTGGAGTGCAGCGCCAACAACCCCGGAGACACCGACTGCTCCTCCAACATGTCCAGCTTCTCCGCCGTCGCCCCTTCCCCCACCAAGGTGCAGAGCGGCGTTGATTTCGTCGACTAAGACTGTGACGAACAGTGTTCGTCGACTACTCTTTTTCAATGACGAAAACTAGATTAAAAACTAAATAACAGGGGGCACGGTGGCGCAGTGGTTAGCGCTTCGCCTCACAGCTAGAAGGTCCTGGGTTCGATTCCCGCCGGGGGACGATGAGGGTGCTGGGGGCGTGTTCCTCCCTCCGCGTCATCAGCGCCCACACCCTGGGGTTGGCGATAGGGCCTTTCTGTGTGGAGTTTGCATGTTCTCCCCGTGTCTCCTAGGGTTGATACCCTCACAAAAACATGCAATAATCCTGGTCTCAATAATGCCTCCCCCTGGCCAGCCGGGGGCGCCTGATGGGTGGGAAAGGAACTGGTTGGAATAACATGTTCCTTCCACGTGCTACGTCCATCCCAGGGAAATCCCCCCTGTCAGGTGAAAAGAAACAACTTGGACTACCCATGCATTGAAGGAAGCATGAGGTTTGTCCGTTGTCTCCCCAGGCGCGGCAGAGGGAGAGCAGAGCCCAGGATTACATAGGCAATTGGCACTGGGTGAAAAAATGGGTTACAAAATCATGGGATAAAAATTAAGAAAAAAAGAAAAAAAAAAACACTAAATAACAACTAACTATGAGCAAAAGAGGACAAAATGTGCCACAGAGGCACACAAATCCAGGTCCAGGCACTCAGGTGGATTCAGAAATAAAAGGTCTTTATTTGGGCAACGGGCTAGAACAGTAAAAAAACACAAACGCCTTCTTCAGGGTGTTTCTAAACTATCATGACTAAAACTACGACTAAATATATACTGCCAATTTAATCAAAAGTAAGTAAAAATTGACTAAAATGTTTGGTTGGGACTAGTGGAGATTGTTGCACTCTGAAATCAGAACTACAATGCAGCACAACTATAACGCGGCACACTGCAACGCGTTATGAGCTTGTAGATCGTCTATTTTCAGCACGCAACCAAGTGTAAAATCAGCCATTGCGACGCCATCGAGGCCCACCAAAATACATTTTAGTCGTCAATATCAACTGTAGATTTAGTCGACTCAAATCTTGTGCTATTTAGTCGACTAAAACTAAAACATTTCAGATTACTAAAATATGACTGAAACTAGGGCATTCACGAATAGTGATTTTTTAGTATTCGAATTATAAGACCTCAAAGTATTCGAATAGTCGAATATTCGACAGGACTGGCCTAACTGTCAAATATTAAGTAAGCAAGATGCAAACATTGTGAAAATAGCAGATCTACATGCTCACAACGCCTTGCGTTGCGAGGCGTTGTGAGCATGTAGATCTGCTATTTTCACAATATGTATCTGTGGAACCGAGTCACATTAAATGTAATACCTACAAATTGTCAGGTTGGGGGGTCCCCAGTTAAAATATGTTTCTTTTGGGGGTCACGGCCTAAAAAGGTTTGAGAACCCCTGGTATAGAGCATTAACAAATTCACCCACCGGGAGCATTGACAGCTCATTCTTATGACTAGCCAAGCTTTATAAACTATATATATTTTTAAAGAGAAAACAATAAAAAAAAAAATAAACGAATACTAAACTAAATGGAATGAAAGTTTTCTGTCAAAATCAACCCCAAGGTGCAGAGCTCCTGGGTTCCCCCTGCCACCGCTCCCTGGGATAAGGAGCAGACGGCCTGTTCCTTCACGGCCCGGGCCAGCGAGGAGGAGGGCAGCCACACCGCCAGCACCCTGAAGCCGAGGTCCACCTCCGCCGCCAGTCAACACGTAGGGGAGAGGGCTTCCTTATCGGGAGATCCTGTCGCCCTTTCTCTGTGAGTGGAATGTAGCAAGCTAACGTGTAGACCAGCTGTTTTCAATTTCAGGACACAAGGGTAAAGTTTGTTAAATGTTCAAGCTGAAATATGTTAGCCTGGGATCCAGCCTGCTTGCTCTGTGCAGTCTTTTATTTTTCCCACTCCGCTGAGAAAAACTAAAAGAGACCCTCCCATGGGGCGCCCGCTGGCCTAGTGTTCAAGGCGCATACCACATACTAGGCTATGATGCCTGCTGGCGTCGCCGGTTCGATTCCCGATCCGGACGACCTTTGCCGCGTGTCATTCCCCCATCTCTCTCCCCATTTCCTGTCAGTCTACTATATCCTATCAAATAAAGGCATAAAAAGTAATCTAAAAAAAAAGTAATCTAAAAAAAAAAAAGAGACCCTCTCATTTCCGTGCCCAAACGAGTGAAAACCTCTCGTGGCTTGTGATTGGTCTGTGGAGGGCGGCGGGACTAGTGTTGTCCAATGTAAAACTCAAGTGACTTACTGACTTACCTGTGTAATGGAAATACCAGTCAAATGGAACCTGGCCAGCCTGAGAGGTGAAGTGAGAAAAAGACGAAAGTAGCGAATCAGGCTGAGAAATCTGTAGCCTTTACCAAATGTCTAATGCTCAAGCGTGGTTGGCCAGGGGAAGTATATGAGCTTCAGGCTGTACTACATGCCAACCAGTAGGTGTCCTACCAGACCTAAATGTCTCTATAGAAGAGTAGAGAGACCACCTCCAACCACTGCACATGTACCAGTTATAATTATTGTAATAACAATCTCTACCATACAGATAGATCATGTAGAAATAGAAATGTAATCATTGAAATAAGTTCCGGATTGCAACTGGTTCTATCATTCGTTTTGGATTCTCAATCTCTCATTTTTATTCTTTGACATGATTTTCTTTTCCATCTCTCTCTTTCTCTCTCCCTCTCTCTCTCTCTCTCTCTCTCTCTCTCTCTCTCTGTGTAGACTGAGGCAGAACCTCAGAGAGAAGCACTACAGACACGTGGATGATCTGAGGGCTTATTATGAGTCTGAGATCCAAGCCCTCCGAGAGAAACTCAACCTCCGAGACCTGCCCCAAGACCTGGAGAAGAGCAACCAGGCCCTCAGAGAAAGGTATGTGTCTGTCTGTCTGTCTGTCTGTCTGTCTGTCCGCAGGCATTTTCATATACATTCCCGGCTATGAAGAATGTATTCACTGTTGTACGATGGTGGCTGAAAATAACCGATCTATAGGCTCACAATGTGTCACCTCGCGATTACATTGTGAACTTGTAGATCATCTATTTTTCTTCTTCTTCTAGGTGTGAGCATTTAGAGCGAGCTCTGGCTGAAGCTGCCAGTCATATCCAGGGACTAGAGAGCAAAAACATCACACTGGAAAGGAAACTGGTAACATTCTCTTCTTCTACATCCTTTTGTCATTGGTTTGATCCATGTTTCATAGAACTCATTGATTTGGGATGTACAAGGCCTCTTAGCCTAGTTCCAGACCCTGAATCGCTAGCCACACCCCTTTACATTTTTTGTTTTGGCGATTCAGGGGTCTAGAAGTGCTCTCATTGAAGAGACCTCCCTCGGTTGAAAATCCGTACGGCGAATCAGCGTCGTGAATCAGCGTCATGTGATCAGCGTGGGTGGGGGTTTCCCAGAACTCATGTGTGTTTCCAAGTACACCAGCGCTGCCGCCGTACCGTACCGCGCATCGCGTCGCGCTAAAATGCGGTAAATTGCGGTAAAATGCGATCGTATCGATCTCGCTATGAAACACCAGTAGCAGGCATGTTATGTTGTGTTTGATTACTAGTTCGTAGTGCTCCTATTCTGACTGTTTCTTTGGTTAGCAAGTAGCACTAGCAAGCAACAGGCTAGCTAGCCACTAGCCAGCCACACATAACCATGATAACAACACTATGTCATGTGTTGGTCGGTGAACCAATCGCTGAAGACTGCCTCTTTTTGGCAACGCCCATCCCTGCAATCGCCCCCAAGGGAAGAACTTTCAGACTGAATAATGAAGTGAAACGAAATTCAGGAGTGTCAGGCTACAAGGCCTCTGGTATTCTACTTTTTCTTTCTGGAATGATAAATGTGAACCGTTGTACACTACAGTACACAGTAAATCATTGCACTGTGATGGCAATGAGAGAGTTGAATCATAAAACAGAATTAATTCATTAACTAGTTTTTGCTATGACCCTCACATATAGTCAGTCCAGTGAAGTCACCTGTTCTGAACAGTGTTTGAAAGAACGATATAATGATCAGAATGAGTTCTGTTTTGGACTTATTTGACAACATTTTACATAAGATTTATTTAGTGTCAGTAACATTCGTTTTATTAAAGATTTTCTGAAATTGGGGAGAGGCATTGCACCAACAGTCATTTCTATCAAGAAAACCATATGTATACAAGTGGCAGCTTTCATGGTTCTCCCTGGGACCAGCTGTAAGAGTCTGCAGTGAGAACGGGACTAGAATACACGGGGAATCAGGCATTGGCATAAAGAATAATTTTAATAATATTATAAAAAGAAAGAAACACATCGCTGTTGTAGCGTTCCAGGCACGGAGGCTCTTATGTAGCCTGACAGCGTGGCACGGGTTCGAGTCCGTTCCAGATACCTTTGCTGCCTGTCTCTCCCCGTCTCTCTCTCTCTCTCTCTCTCTCTCTCTTTCCTGTTCATCTTCACTTAAAATCTATCAATAAAGGCAGAAAAGCCAAAAAACTAATCTTAAAAAAAAAAAATAAGACAAGAAAGAAAGATAATAATTCAGTGTTTTACCGTATTTTCCGGACTATAAGGCGCACTTAAAAGCCTTTAATTTTCTCAAAAAACTACAGTGCGCCTTATAGTCCAGTGCGCCTTATATATGGATCATTCATTGACATTGACATTCCCTTTAGCACAGCTCCATCTGTTGGATGCATAACGCAACGGTAGCGTCTATTATGTGCGTATCAGGTGCGCCTTATATATGAAAACAGTTTGAAAATAGACCATTCATTGACAGTGCGCCTTATAGTCAGGTGCGCCTTATAGTCCAGAAAATACTGTAAATGCCACCTGTCTTTTTTTCAAACATCCGTGATCATGCTGAAAGTTGAATAAACGTCGTCTCCGGTCCTTCTCTGCTAAGAAACAACCTTTTTACGTGACTTTTTCTCCTCTTGTTGTCAGGTGGAATGGCCGGAGCGCTACGCCGTGGCCACCGTCAAGTCCCTGCAGGAGCGCCTGGAGGAGAGCAGGCGGTGCGGGGGGGAGCGGGACGCCACGGCCGCCCGCCTGAGGAGCCGCGTCCGGCAGCTGGAGGAGGAGGCCGGGGCGGCTGCCAGGGAGGCCCGCGACAAGGTGGCCCGGAGGGAGCAGGAGTACAAGATGCTGCAGGACGTGAGTTCCTTTAACCCATTAAGACCTTGAATTGTTTTAGCTACTTTAGCTGTTGAAAAATAGCAGATATACAAGCTCACAGCGCGGCACCGAGCTTGTAGATCTGCTATTTTTGAAAAGTCGTGACAATCTTTGCCAATCTTTTGAATATATCTTTCTAAAAGCGAACATTTCTAACTCAGATATTTGCTTCTGGGGGGTCCCTGGAACTACGTATTTTGAGATGGGGGTCCGAATACATATCATTTTGGGGGTCCTTCACATGAAAAAGTTTGATCACCACTGAAATAGAAACATAGGTTTTTCAGAACCCTGTTAGGATTTAGGAGACATTTATAGAATCGGATCAATATATTCAAAGACTTGCTCAAATTGTCATGATTTCTTTCAAAAATAACAGATCGACAAGCTCACTGTGAGCTTGTATATCTGCTATTTTGTTTTCTTTTTTTTATAGTTAAAGCATAAAATAATGGTTAAAGTAATAATGTGCATTTTGACAATAGCAAAGGTTAATGTCATTTAGATAGCGTGTTATTTAGACAGATGCTAGGTTCATGTGTTAACTGGCATCCTATAATGTCTATAGTTTCAGGGTTTGGTAACTCAGTATTGATCTTCCTTCTCAGTTGCTGGGGGAGTATGACTCACTGAAGAAAGACCATGGGGGGGTTAAGGTAATGGTTCAGTTATCATTTGTTTATTATGATTATGATTAATACTATTGTTATTGTTGATATTGAAGTAGTAATTGTATTATTGACACTCTAATTCAAACCTCCTGCTGTAAAAGGGTGAAAGGCAAAGGATCTTCACTCAGTATTTTATTCAGTGCCACCAGTTACATTACATCTCTTTTGTCAACAGAACAACCTGGCGTCGGCAGAGGACAAGCTTTCCCGTGCCAACGATCAGATATCAGAATTGAAAAGGTGAGTCGATTCGCAAATTATTGCAGGCATAACAGGTTGCACTCACTGATGCTCTTTATCTGCGAAACGAAGCCTGCAGTGCAGGGACCCACTATTTCCTTCTTGCCTGTGAAACGTGATGGGTGTTTCCTGCGAAACGTCATAGGTGTATCCTGTGAAATGTAGTCTTGCGTGGCCAGACTGTTGGCTTTGCGATTTGCAAATGCTCCCGTCATACAGTCTGGGGCAACGGAAGTCTTATGATGAGTATGGGATAAAGCGGATGTGATGTGTTTTTTTTTTTGGGTGTTATTTCGTCTTTCTCTGGTGTTGTTGGTGTTACTTCCACGATGTTTTCAAATGTTTTCTTAAACCATAGACGCATAACAAGAATATGCCGCTCGAACGACTCTGTCTATGGCACTGTCTGTGCTTGTGTGCTTCTGTTATGTTTCCAATGGGACTACAGTTCCGTGCAGCAGTGACTACATCCGATACTCGCCGTTCGGGAGCTGTCGTTCCAGACTCTATATATATAGCATTCTGAGATTATGGAATAGTTGTCTGGCTACCCGAGACTATGGGAAACGTCATGGGTGTCTCCTGTGTCTGGGTCTCCTCAGGGTGATCTCCAAGCTGGAGTCTCAGGTGAAACAACTGGAGCATGAGAACCAGGCCAGGTCCCGCCACGGCCCTCATAGCAGCACACAGTCCTCTGGGGCCGGGTAAGCATCCAGCACGGCAACATGTATATCGTCGTTGTCGGGTGGAAACCTTGTATGTCCGAAACCGTTTTGTTTTGTATTTATCACTTTTAAAATGATTTAAGCTGGTGAAAACAGCTGATCTACAAGCACACAACGCCTCGCTCCGCGAGGCGTTGTGTGCTTGTAGATCTGCTGTTTTCACTACTTTTGTGCGACGGCCTTGTATGATGAAGCAGGGCTTTACTTTGCGAAAAAATGAACACATTTTAAACTTGGAAATACGAGGTTTCTGCCCGACAGTGACGATATTCACCTTCTGTATGGATTCAGATTTTTTTTTGGGGGGGGGGGGGGGGGGGGGGGGTAAAGGAAATGATATCCAACTAAAATGTTGTGCGTCTTGCCAAACTTGCCCTGCTCTTTATTGGTAATAAAATGCTTTGAAAACACTATTGTGTTGGGTTGGTCTATGATGGACACTCTGACACGATAGTGGTGATCCCCAGTTTGCTCATAGTCAGGATGGTGGTCCCTGGGTCGAAATCAGTTGAAAACCCCTAGAAGCTCTCAATCCGTCAATTTAATGCTCTAAATGACTGATTTCAGTTGCATGTGGATTCCATAGAAGCCAGCAGGTCTTCTATGGAAGCATGTTGCGCAGTGAAAATAGCTGATCTACAAGCTCTCAATGCGTCGTTGCTGTCAAAGCAGTGTTGATTTCGTTGACTAAAACTATGACGAAAAATGTTCGTCGACTACCTTTTTTCACTGACGAAAACTAAATAGAAACCAAATAAAAACTAAGCTATGATGACTAAAACTATGACTAAATATATTGACTATTTCGTCAACAAAATAAAAACTAGACTAAAACATTAGTGCTGAAAATAGCAGATCTACAAGCTCACAACGCGTCGCAGCACAACCAAGTGTAAAATCTGTCATTAAGATGCCATCAAGGCCTGCCAAAATACATTTCATTTGACTAAATCAACTGTAGATTTACTCGCCTAAAATCTTATGACATTTAGTCGACTAAAATTAGACTAAAACTAAAAACTTTCGGGTGACTAAATTATGACAAAGACTAAATGACATTTTATTCAAAAGACTATGACTAAGACTAAATCAAAATGTGCTGTCAAAAACAACACTGTGTCAAAGTCAACACTGGTATTGGACCACAAAGTAATATTTTATTTTTGTTTTTACATTTCGCCAGTCTCTTCCACCACCCTGACCTGCTGCCGTCACCGAGCAAACGCAAGGCGGAGCCAGACTCCACCAGCCTGAGGTCTCCTCGTCGTCTGACCGACCAATCAGAGAGTGGCAGGAGGTCGCCGTTCGCTCAGACCAACCAATCGAATGGCTACAGGTGGTCGGCGTATCTGCAACGTGACCAATCAGCCGGGTCAGGAGGAGGAGGCTCCGTGGACTCATCGGGGGGTGGAAGCAGCAGGAGGTAATGTTTCTGTTGGACAGTGTTTGAAAATAGCTGATCTATGTTGACCTGGGTATAAAATAGGGATTTAACCATTTAAACCGGGGACCCCTATACGTAACTATACCTTTCAATCCGGGAACCCCTTTTGGGGTTGATGTTGCTACACAGTATGTACAGAATATACCGGTGGCAACATACATTTTTTTGTAATCTTTAAAAAAAATATTTGAAGTTTTTCAAAAAGGGTGTTTTTTTGTAATTACTTGCGCCAGCAGAGAGTGCAAGTACTGCGTTCGGCTGCATATGTAGGTACAGTAGGAAGCCGTGTGTTTAAGCCCGTAGCCCAGGGGTCAGCAACCTTTTTGAAATGAAGTGCCATGTTTTTATTTTCTTGAGTGTTACGGTGGGACTACACCAAGCCGTTTCGCGCGCGTCAGTGCGTATGCGTGCGTATGCGGGGCGCGCGCGCGTATGTGCGTTTTGGATAGATCCAATGTATGTCAGTTCAGCAGGCTACACCAGGCGTACGGATAGCGCGAACCACGGATACGCATTCCCTAAAAATAGGATCGGTTCTATTTTTTAAGCACGCCTATGCGTTTTGTACACAGACTATCTGGTCTTCCTCACATATACTCCCTCCTTGGTGTAGCCTGGAGCGTTTACGCATACGCGAGCCTCTTCACGGACAGTACGCGCGTATGTGCACATTTTTTGGTGTAGTCCCACCGTTAGTGTGCCATGTCAACATACATTTTAATGACAAATATTTTTACATATTTTAATTGGCAGGACATTGATATAACGATCATTAGACTAGACTCAGAGCAATAATCCACCTATCTCCCCGACTCCCTCCCCAGTCAGAGTTCAAAGTTTTAATGAATGTAGAATTTTGTGCAAGATGTAATTTGATATAAATTAGCTAACTTCATTTAACTGACCACGTTTAAAAAATAATAATGACAACTATTTATACATATTTTGATTGGCAGGACATTGTTATAACGATGATTAGACCCAGAGCAATAATCCACCTATCTCCCTGACTCCCTCCCCAGTCAGAGTTCAGAGTTTTAATGAACGTCGAATTTTGTGCACGATGTAATTTGCTCTAAATTAGCTAACTTCATTTAATTGACCACGTTTAAAAAAAGATTTGTTTTTAAAATATAAATCCTCTCTCTCACACTTCTGCCAGTGTGCCGGCGATCACCCTCCCCTGTGCCAATGTTGGCACCCGTGCCTAAGGTTGCCTACCCCTGCCGTAGCCCAATCAGGCACTAGCATTTCTGGCAACGTCATCATTAACAGCCAATGAGGGACCAGCATTCCTGGTGATGTCATTGGCATCGCCAGTGGCGCACGAGTAGGCCATTATGGCATACAGATCTAAATCTGCAAAGTAACGAGTAATGACTATACTTTTAACTGTGGTGGGTTAAAAGAAATCTGCGAGATGTAGTGGACCAGAAATATAAAGTGTTTTTTTAATATGTATGGAGGTACCTTATTACTTACAGTATAATATTCATATACTTAAGTACAGTACTTGAGTAAATGTACTTAGTCACTGGTAGTGGAGATCCGCAAGCTTGATCCCCTCAACAGGGGACATGTTGATTAATCCACTGACCTGCTGTTCTGCAGGTGTTCACCGCCGCCAGACAAGCTGCAGAGTCATGCTCAGCCTCCAGAGCACAGT
Source organism: Nannobrachium achirus (assembly GCF_963921795.1). Classification (NCBI taxonomy): domain Eukaryota; kingdom Metazoa; phylum Chordata; class Actinopteri; order Myctophiformes; family Myctophidae; genus Nannobrachium; species Nannobrachium achirus. Next base: position 5,908,071 of record NC_137822.1, on the reverse strand, counting down.
GGTGGTGGAGGAGGGAGGAGAGACAGATCCAGCAACCAGACCCCCATGCTGAGAGCTCTGATAGAGCTGGAGGAGACCAGGTCTACGCAGAGCCGAGCCCCCTGTAAGAACTCTGGGATCCCAAAAAATTCACTTAATATCCATTAAGATCTTGTCAACTAACGCAGTGGTTCTTAAAGATGGCGTGATTTTTTTCCCCCCTAAAACATGATGATCAGGTATTATGATTATACTAGGAGGAGGACTTTTTCCAAGAAAGTGTACAGAAAGAGTTAAAATTATGTTTTTATGTGGCCACATTAGAGTAATGTTAACTCATTTGCTGCCCCCTCCCGAGTTTCCCGAGTTATTACAGTACCCCCCAGTGCCATGGCCCGAGTTTCCCGATTCTTTTTTTCTTTTTCTTTTTTTTTTCAAAAATATTATTTGGACCTCCAAAAATGTAGTAGGCATGATCGCAATCGCGAAATTGTATCTAGGCATGGGCGTGCACGGATCCGTGCACTAAAAATGACATGGAATGGCAGTGAGGAACTTGGTGGCCATTTTGAAAAGGCAATGAATGAGTTAACTCCATAGACACATACAAAACAGAAAAACTATGGCACCACCTCTTTAAAATCTTTAGCACCAGGGACCCCAGAAGAGAAGATTTATGTTTAAAAAAATCCAAAGATTATTCCAAATCTTTCCAAATGTGCAAGCTTGCAACGTGGCACGAAGTGACGCGCTGGTGAGTTTGGTATGCGTTAGCCTTTAGCCCAGGGGTGGGCAACTTTGATGATGGCGAGGGCCGCTATATTTCCACCTTCACTCCAGAGGGCCACATTGCATATTGCTAGCCTACGTCCAACTTTATCATTCTAGTATCTCATACAAAAGAAGCAAAAATAGCAGATCTACAAGCTCAAAACGCATCGCGTGACAATGCGTTTTGAGCTTGTAGATCTGCTATTTTTGCTTCTTTTGAATTGGAATCCTGAATTATTTTTTGTTATTTTTTAATTGGAATCCTGAAATGTAACATTTTTATTTAATTTCAAACGCATTTAGTTATCTACTCATGTTAACTTTATGAACCTAAATACAAATAACTTGGACATCAAAAATACATTTTAATGCTACTATACTAGTCATTAAGCTACTAATATAGACTGAAGTAATTAAAGCAGGTCATGTTGGACATTTAACAGCTGAAATCAATAATATATCAGTATTCCGGTATCAACCTGCGGGCCGCATTAAGTGAAGGTGGGGGCCGCATGTGGACCCCGGGCTGCCAGTTGCCCATGTATGCTTTAGTTTAGCCTCTCGCCTAATGTTTGAGATCCCCTTGCATTAACTTGTGGGTGTTCTTCTCTGCAGGGGTGGGCAGCCAGAGGACCACGGTGGGCCTGGTGGAGCGCAAGCACAAGGAGCCTATCCAGGAGCAGGAGCAGGGGGTGGGAGGAGGAGGAGGAGGAGGGGACTCGGACGTGGCTGCAGAGCTGGGGAGAGGAAGCAGCGTTGGACCCGAGCAAGGAGCGTCCAGAGCGGCGAGGCATCATCATCACGACGGAGGACCTGAGAGGGCTTCAACAGCACTCCTGAGACCCCAGAGGAGCCTGTCTCCAGAGAGGGCTGCAGCAGCGCTCCTCAGACCCCAGAGAAGCCTCTCTCCAGAAGGCCACAGATCGTCCTCTTTACCCCCGCATCACAGCCTGCCACCAGCCACTCCTAGTATGAAACCCTTCTTAGGGGCTGTCACGATTATGACATTTTACATGACGATTAATTGTCACTCAAATAATTGCGATTAACGATTTAATTGTGTATTTGTCGTTGACATTTCTGTTTGGCTTTTAGGCTTTGAAGTTGCACATGGCAATCATGACACAGAACTTAAATATACAAAGAATTACTGACATATTTGACAATTTTATACTTAAAAAATAACCTTGAAAGTGGAAATAGCCGATCTACAAGCTCACAACCCGTCGCGTCGCGATGCGTTGTGAGCTTGTAGATCGGCTATTTCCACTACTTTTTGAAAGTGTTTGTAACAATATTAACATTGCTCAACATGGAAACGATTATGACGATTATGCAAAATGATTGCAATTACCTCAAATAATTGCGATTAGACGATCATGTAATAATTGTGACAGCCCTAACCGTTCTAGAACGTTGCAGTGGTTTCAACTCCACCCGTCTCTAACCTTTTTTTTTTAAAACACATTTCGTCTTCTTCTTTCCTACTTCTGTTTGGCAGCCAAGAGAGAAACTCTACTGAGGCCTCTGTCTGCCAAGTCCAGTCCCAAACGTTGTCCCACTGAGAACTACTCCACTGCACTTGGACAGTTGCCAAGACAGCAACACCTGCATAAAAGGTGAGCCTCTCATAGTGTTGCTGACATTAGAAACCACCGACTGCAGTACAGTATGTGCAACACTCTGCTGCCATCCTCTTCACCAGAACCACATCACACCAGTCCCCCACAACCTTCCATGGCTCCCAGTCAAACACGGAATAGATTTCAAAATCACTGCTCACCACCTACTGCCCATTCATCCCTTTGCGCTTTCGAGCTTGCGGATCTGCTACTTGTGATACTTTAACGCTATGCTCAAGTAGAGCATTAATTTACAAAAGAAAACACAATAAGTTAGGACATGGAGATAGGAGGTTTCAGCCCTACAGCAACTCGATCATCTTACAGAACACACTGCGTTCTCTTTCTGCAGGTTAGAAGTGCCACTAGACCAGAGACGCCATTCATTCCACAGCCCTAGGAAGAGACTCCACTTTACAACATTAAGCAGAGACGAAGGTAATGTACTGTAGTTCATTCTCTTTCTCTGTCAGTGAATGAGGATGGATGGCCGAAATGTTACAAAACACAACAAAAACAACATGGAGCTGCAGTTCCAAACGCACACTTTCATTTATGCCGATTGGACTGTTATTTATTGCTGTGGTGAGACTTTAGCTCAGTCTCTTGAGTTGTATTATCTGCAGTGTGCTTTTTAGCCTCATAGAATCACAGCTGTTTGGCTTGAAACATGCTGATTGCCATACATTTTACAGTGTGAATATCTCTGCTGTCGGGCGGCTCGGGCCAAAACCTACCAACTCCAAAATGTAGTGGAGTTAGGAGATTTTGACCGAAGGGCTTTTTACTACTTTTCATTGGTTCAATATTATTTTAACCAACAAATAAAGGGTGTTCAATAGCACATATTTATGAAAAAAAGAGGTGGAGTTACTAGCTGGTTTGGCAGAAAGTGTGGAGTTTGGAGGTTTTGTCCCAAGCACTTTTTACTACTTTCCATTGGATCAATATTATTTTAACCAACACTCAGATGTAAAGGGTGTTCAATAGCCCTGATTTATGCCAAAAAAAATCTAAAACCTCAGAAATTTAGTTTTTGGCCAGACAGTGACGATATTGTGTGTGTGTGTGTGTGTGTGTGTGTGTGTGTGTGTGTGTGTGTGTGTGTGTGTGTGTGTGTGTGTGTGTGTGTGTGTGTGTGTGTGTGTGTGTGTGTGTGTGTGTGTGTGTGTGTGTGTGTGTGTGTGTGTGTGTGTGTAAATATATGTAATATATAACATAACATTACAAAATCCAACATGTCATTCATAAAAATGTCAACTTACTTTTGATTTAGCTATTTCTAATTAGATGGATCCACAGATACGGCTTCGGATCCGAATCCAATTTTTTTCAAACGGCAAAATGCGCATGTGTGTACATGTGCAAATCTAATGACGCATGGATCAGGCTTAAAGGGATATTCCACTTTCAAAAAAACTTTTTGTCATTGTATGGTCTAATCAGGCTTGTATGAACACCCTGAATAGTTTTTAATTTTCTTCATTCAGTATTTAGATATTTGATGTAAATGTTATCTGGCCCTCCAGGCTCAGGGCCTCTCCCCACACACACTCATTGTAACTTCAAACTCCATTTTAACCATGAAAGATTCATTAAAAACACCCATTATTTTTTCTGGTGACTCATACTACCCTCCTAATATGTGAGCAGGCCGTGTTTTTTTCCATAATGTTTTTCATGTATTTTTAATAATTCTTTGGGAAAATGGAAACAATGTAATACAATAAAAATGTATAAAAAATAAATGAAAAACGTTATAGAAAAAACACGGCCTGCTCACGTATTAGGAGGGTAGTATGAGTCACCAGAAAATAATTATGGATGTTTTTAATGAATCTATCATGGTTAAAATGGAGTTTGAAGTTACAATGAGTGTGTGTGGGGAGAGGCCCTGAGCCTGGAGGGCCAGATATCATTTACATCAAATATCTAAATACTGAATGAATAAAACTAAAAACTGTTCAGGGTGTTCATACAAGCCTGATTAGACCATACAATGACAAAAAGTTTTTTGAAAGTGGAATATCCCTTTAAGTGGTTTTAATACATGATATGTGTGGCCTTTCCTTTCCTCCCCAGACGTGCTCCAGTCGTGCAGTACCTCAGCTGACTTCTCTGGCAGTGTCAACCCCACTGAGGCCAACTCCCAGCTGGGCTGGGATGAGCAGAGGGCAGGTACAGTATACAGTAGTACAGGGGTCTTCAACGTTTTCAGGCCAAGGACCCCTTAGCTGAGAGAGAGATGAAGCAGGGACCCCCACAACCTTTTCGTAGAGTCCATATAGTTTCGTTTGACAGCACAATCATCTGTGTATTTTGAATTCATGTTATTGTAGATAAATATTAATGTTCAAAAAGGATGAAGGATTTCAAGAGTTGACAAAGGTTTATTCAAAGAGGCAAAAAGTTGAACAGAGTGTCAGCATTCACAAAAGACAGAGCTCTGACCTCCATGGCCAGAGCTTGGGCCCCGTGGGGCAGAAGCCCTCTCCTGTACCATTATCCTACAGTTCTTATAGTCCATTCTGACACAGATGCTATTCTAAACATGTTCTTATAAGGATTGTGTACTAAAGATAAAGACAACATACAAATAGCTACACAGGGTACAGATTTGCTAACAGAGTGAAGTAGATGGGGGAGAGAACTCAGCTGTTAGATTGACAGTTGAGTTGAATTAGCATGTGCACTTTGAAGGCTGGTTGACCGTTCATTCAATGAGATTGAATGGAAGGAAAACAAGATAAATACACACATGTGTTACTCTATAAATATTTCTACTACATTCCACACTTTTTTTTTTTTTGTGAATGAATAGTCTATTCATTTACATATGACAGGAGATTTATAGAGTGCCAAATCAATAGACATTTCAGACAATTACATGTTGAGCTATACCTTACAGAATAGTAGATCTGCTTGTTTGGGTGAAATCTATATTTGTTAGTGAACAGTCCTACATTCAGTCAAACTTGACTTGTTCTTGGTATCTTATGTTATGTTTTATAACATTACCAACTGGCTTGCTTGTTTACACTGAAATATAAGAGAGCTAGAATTTTAGTAAATGTGAATCTATATTTGTTTGTACTTTGAAACTCTGTTTTACAAAATCAAGAGCCCGCATGCACTCCCGTCCTAGAGAATATCTTTCGTCTGGTTACGGTAATATTCTATTTTTATCCTAGTCCGGAGCTGCCCGACAACTCTGCAATTGTTGGAATACCAGAGTTTAGACCATAAAACCAAATATTCTCACATTAGTGGCAAATGCCTTGTTGACTCATATTTTAGATATCAACTTTTAGCTAATATTATTCCTATATAAATTACTCAGCTTAATATCAAACACATAGTTGTTGTAGTCTTCATGGCGTCTCTCCGTTCCTCCCATCTTCATTTGGCTTATGGCATGTGGCAGTTAATGTCTTTGCTTCGAGATCTCCACTGGGCTGGTGGGGCCTCCAGTTCAGTGGCTCTCTGATGTGCCACACAGCATGTGTCTCCTTGGCTTGGTCTCCTCCTACTGTGGCAAAAGTCTGTTGGTGTTCGACGTGGTGTCGATTTCGTCGTCACCTCCGCTGTCAGTCTGTGTTGTTTCTTGGTGCCCGACTTGCTCTCCATGTTGGTGAATAGCAATCTGCCCTCCTTGTCACCACAGGCTGCAGTCATCACAAGATTATTGTTAATCTGTGAGGTCTCGACCTTGTAGATCTGCTGAAAGTCAGTTCTTGCTGGTTTTGCATAGCTTGCAAGTTGCTTCTGTAGTGGTCTCCTCTTTGTTCTCCATGGTGGTGGACCTGCTTTAGGTCTGCTTTCAAAAATCTCCTTTCCAAAAAATTCCTTCATCCCAGAGTTCTTTTGACCAAGTATCCATCTATGGTAAAGATGAAATATTGATCCCATCTGGGGTGCCAAATATTGTAGATAAATATTAATGTTCAAAAAGGATGAAGGATTTCAAGAGTTGACAAAGGTTTATTCAAAGAGGCAAAAAGTTGAACAGAGTGTCAGCATTCACAAAAGACAGAGCTCTGACCTCCATGGCCAGAGCTTGGGCCCCGTGGGGCAGAAGCCCTCTCCTGTACCATTATCCTACAGTTCTTATAGTCCATTCTGACACAGATGCTATTCTAAACATGTTCTTATAAGGATTGTGTACTAAAGATAAAGACAACATACAAATAGCTACACAGGGTACAGATTTGCTAACAGAGTGAAGTAGATGGGGGAGAGAACTCAGCTGTTAGATTGACAGTTGAGTTGAATTAGCATGTGCACTTTGAAGGCTGGTTGACCGTTCATTCAATGAGATTGAATGGAAGGAAAACAAGATAAATACACACATTTGTTACTCTATAAATATTTCTACTACAATGTCAATTTGCGTTTTCAGATATTTGACCACTTGAACCGTCAATACTTAACAAACTTTCCTGTCACTCGGTACTTAGTCTGCTCTTTTTCCCCTCTACACCAAACCTCTTTGCCAAAAATAGCCGATCTACTAGCTCACAACGCCTCGCAGCGCGAGGCGTTGTGAGCTTGTAGATCTGCTATTTTTGACTGAAGTTCTCAGAATATGGACGCTAGGATTCAAGTGGTTAATATAAAAAAGGAAAAAAAGATTTGGAGGACCCCCTGTAGTAACTCTGAGGACCCCCTAGGGGTCCCGGAACCCCTGTTGAAGACCCCTGCTGTATGTATTGATGAGCAGGGATCAGGTACAGCACAGTAGGCCTGTCCAAGTTATTGCATTGTCGCTGTAGGGCAGAAACCTCTTATCCCCAATTCCCCATATTATAACTTTTTGTGTTTTTTCGTAGACTAATGCCCTACTTGATCATACTACACAGCGTCACACAAAAGTATCAAAAATAGCAGATCTACGAGTTCAAAACACGACATGAAAACAACGCGTTTTGAGATTGTCTGTCTGTTTTGATTTGAGGTTTCCACCCGACAGAGATGACATAATCACTGATTGAAATGATTTGAGATATTCACAATGTTTTTTTTTTTTGCATAATCGTCAGAATCGTTTCCATTGATCCAAATTCATCCGTTGATTTCTTTTTACACATTTTTACTAAAATGGCAGTTCACAATCCGTCACATAGTTTGGCACTATGTCCACTATTTCTTTTACATTTTGAAAGTATAACAGGATTAAATATGGCTACAGTCCCATTAACTCATTTGCTGCCAAAAACGAGGAACCCGAGAATTTCGCGATGTACCACCCTGCCACGCCCGAGGAACCCGAGAATTAAAAAAAAAAAAAAAAAAAACATATTTAGTAGGCATGATAGCGATCGCGAAATTGCATGTTTAACCCCCATAGCAACCCCATCTTTCAAACATGGCAGCCATCTTTGTTTACATTTTAGGAAAACATAATGGCTGCTATCTCATGAATGCCTGAACGGATTTCCATTCGGATTCTTTTGTTTGAAAGCTGTGAGCAATGTGGACACACGTGGTGCATTATCTAGGCATGGATGTGCATGATCCGTGCACTATGAATTACATGGAAGTCTATGGAGACAGTTTGGCATAATTAGAGTACGAAGGTATTGTTAAATGGCAGCAGATGAGTTAACATGTCATAATGGTCACAGTCCCAGGGGCAGGCAGTGGACTGGAGCAGCTGGACACGTGGTCATCGTTCCCAGCCAGACTTCACTCACTGGCTGAAGCCGAGAGGCTGTTGGACGAGCTCACACAAGAGAAACTGCAGGTAAGAGTTAATACTACTGCCATCCACTTATACCAGTGGTAGAAAAAGTATTCAAATCTTTTACTTAACTCATTCTGTGCCGATCCCGAACTAGTTCGGCTTTATTTCAATCCAATACAATTTTTTTTTTATTAATTCACTTACCCCGAGCTGCTTGTAGAGTCGTGGGTGGTCCTGGCTCGCTAGCCGCTAGCCAGCTAGCCATTCTACTCTGTCCGACGATATATTCCATTAAAAATGGTTTAAAATACATTTTTGAGCTCCCCAATGTTCACCCAATGTTCGGCGCCGCTTCCGATGAGTATACGAGTGTGCCGATCCCGAAGTAGTTCGGCTTTTTTTAATGAAATGAATAAAATGATAAGAGGCCTTCTGAAGCCTGGCCTGATTTTTCTTGCTACTAGCCGAAAGCTAGCAACCTCCCGGCCGGCCGTTATTTGCGAACGAAATCGCCAATCTCCGCCTAATCCAATGAAAGACCACATCTTTGAAGGCTTATATCTCTGGATTGTGTCTTTAGGGAAGCGGCGCGAGGTTTATTTACGGCGAAATCGCCCAAAAATGATCTTTTAGATGACAAAATGGGAATAGCCATTCTGTTAGCATTATCATCCGGGACCTTTCCATGACGTGCATGAACGTGAGCATGTGAGGTCCTGGAAGGTGAGGTCCTGGAAGCTAAAGCGCTCGCCTATGTATGAGAGATACCCTGGCATTCTATGGCCCCTAGAGGGCGCTGGCACTAAATGAGTTAAAGGTGTATTCAGTGATAATGAAAGTGGCCGGGGGTCATCTTGTCCCTTACTGGCCTTACAGCATGGATATGTGTGTGTTTTTTTTTTTTTTACACCATTATAATGTTCTCGTTTTGATCATTAGACCCAATCACTGAATATCTGTAGGCCTCCGGCTTCAGGATATGTATGATACTGATTTACTACGAGACTGTCATTTTATGAGTTCAGTAGTTTACAATCTAGGCATTTAGCAGACGTTCTTAATTCAGAGCGACTGTGGTTCTCAAAACTTTTATTTTGACCATCATAACTAAACATCATAACAACTACGGCCATACTCTACCCTGATTGGTCGAGGACTGGCAGGCCACCTCTGAAAACCAAATCTAGCTATGCTCGCAACATGGGCCATGGTGGAAGTCCTTATATGGTCAGCACACATTCTAGTGAGGAGAATGAATGGAAAATGTACCAATTATATTTTTATTTGAATGAAATACAATCACTGAATATACCTTTAACTCATACAATATCAGTATTAAATTCATTTATAAGCCCCCACTGCCAGGCTCTTACCGTATTTTCGCTCATCTGCGGACATACGTGGGGACCACCACGTGTTATACGATGTAGCAGATTAACAAGCTCGAAACGCATCGCTTCGCAAAGCGTTTTGAGCTTGCAGATCTGCTACCTTTGATACTTTTGTGTAGTATGATCAAGTAGGGCGTTACTTTACAACAACAAAAAAGTAGAATATGGAGATAAGAGGCTTCGATATCTCTCCTCTGTGTGCTGAACAGATTGAAGCAGCTCTGAGCCGGATCCCAGGGGCTGGAAGCAGAGTGAGTTTACAGAGCCGATTAGATGAGGTAAGAGATCTCAGGGAAACTCAGGTTAGTCTTGCATTAGTCTCGTGTGGCCAGACTGTTGCCTCCCCCATTTTTCAAACGCTTCGGAAGCTCTGATCATGAGTAAGTGGTAAAGTGGAAGTGAAGCCCCCCCCCCCACTTCCGTTTAGTCTTTACATTCGCGCAAATGTATAAGTTAGAATAAGTTTAAATCATCTAAGCATACATGGCTTGCTGATTAGCAGAAATAGAAACATAAAAATATATTTTCTCTGAACGGAAATGCCAGCTTCCGTTACTCAGATTTTGGCTAGTTCCAGACTCTATATAGCAGTCGGAGATTGTGGAATAGTTGTTTGGCTGCGCAAGACAACATTTACATTTCAGACCATTGACCGATAATTTATTTTCAAATCGTTATATTGTTATACAATGTCGCATTGAGGTAGGTATACATAGTGACACCCCAAATCCAATTCCCATCACAGTAAAAGTACACTTATTGGCCCAAAATAGCATGAGATTTGAGGACTATCATATTATATAGAAGACAAGTATAGAAAAGAGAAAAAAAAACCTGCCCATACAAGGTCATAAAAGAAAAGAAAACAATTTTATTTACCAATAATTTCGATGTCCACATTATGTTGACCATTGTTTCATAGAAAATGAATAAATACAAATAACAACTGGCATACCGCTGATGGTTCCATCTAAAATGTCTAAATGGACGACGCTTCCACAGGTGGCCTTAGAGAACCGTCTGGAGCGAGTGAACCGTGAGCTGGGTTCCATCCGCATGACTCTGAAGAGGTTCCACGTTCTCCGCTCCTCTGCCCACACATAGCAATGTCTGTCTGTCTTTTCTAGGCGTCCTGTTCTATAGTCTATACCAGGGGTTCTCAAACGTTGAAATTTGAAGGCCTCTGCTTAACTTTGACAGTGTACAAATGGAACGGGTCCATTTGATTCCATTTGTACACTGTCAAAGTTCCAGACTTGTAAGGGTCAATTTAGACCCCCATAAAGGAACCTAGAGAGTCCCTGAAAACCACTTTAAGAACCACTGGTCTATACAATACTGCGGTCAGTGGTGGAAAAAGTACTCAATTATTTTACTTAAGTAAAAGTGCCAATACTGAAATGTAGAAATACAAGTAAAAGTCCGTAATTCAAAATGTATTTGAGTAAAAGCACAAAAGTATTGACATCAATATGTATTTAAAGTACTGAAAGTATAAATGACTCATTTTGCAGAAAGTCCCATTTGAGAAGTTTTCAAATGTATAAAGATCTTTTTAAAAATAGCAGGTCTACAAGCTCACATTGCATCGCAGCGCGTTGTGAGCTTGTAGATCGGCTATTTTCAAACGGCCGAAATGTATAGGGCTGACGTGGTTAATGTATTAATGCAAATCTACCAAGTAACCAGTAACTAAAGTTTTCAAATAAATGTAATGGAGTAAAAGTACAATGTTTGGATCCGAGATGTAGTGGAGTAGAAGTAAAAGTATTGGAAATGGGAAACACTCAAGTAATGTACAAATACCTCAAAAATGTGCTTAAGGACAGTACTTAAGTACTTAGTTACTTTCCACCACTGACTGCGGTTTGGCTGGTCCACACCGTGCACGATAACTCTAACTATAATGACAATTATGTGAGCAATGAGCATCCACTGCCACTGATTACATTCAAATACTGTGTATATATTATATATATACATTATATATGGTATTATAGTGCCAAATAACAAGTTGTCTCAAGACACTTTACATAGAGCAGAGACCCAATGTTTTACACCCTGCCCTCAAGTAGAAACGGGCTCTAATTATCTGCCATCCATTTGAGTTGGAACAGTTTTTTAAACGTCATACTGTAGTAGTTATCATGCTTGGTGTGGATGGCCCATTAAGCTAGCTCCCTTCGGAACCTCTCCCTCCACTGCCACGCAGCTCCGAGATGAGGTTCCTCCCCGTCGTATTCCAGAATCTTCCGGCTGGGTGGACGATCCGCCCTTAGCGATCACTTCTTACCTTTGGTGAACATCCTATCCAAAAAGTGACAGGTTTCTGCTGATCTATAATCGTTTTACTTCTTTAGCGTGGAAGGAAAATCGAAGCACTGGGTTGAAATAAAGACTTTATATCGCTCATTTTGTCAGCCGGTCCCATGGTTTTTAGACATTCCGGAAGTTGCGGCCGCATAGGATAACACTACTGCCTCCCCTGGTCACGTGGTATATTACACAACGGGGAAAACACAGAACCGGCTGATATAATGAGCGATATAAAGTCTTTATTTCAACCCAGTGCTTCGATTTTCCTTCCACGCTAAAGAAGTAAAACGATTATAGAATATAGATCAGCAGAAACCCGTCACTTTTTGGATAGAAGAATGTTCACCAAAGGTAAGAAGTGATCGCTAACGGCGGATCGTCCACCCAGCCGGAAGATTCTGTCATACAACGGGGAGGAACCTCATCTCGGAGCTGCGTGGCAGTGGAGGGAGAGGTTCCGAAAGGAGCTACCATTAAGCCTGATTTTTACTTAGTTGTGCGTTGATCTGCGTCACTCTACAGGCTCACAACACGCCACATTGCGACATGTTGTGAGCTTGTAGATCTGCTGTTTCCGTCTTTTGACATTGGCATGCAGCTAAGTATAAATTAAGCAATAGTTTTATATGCAGCACTGATTGTTTTTCCAGTCCTCTGTATTATAGATTGTCTGTAAAAGAAGTCCATGGTATCTTTTGATACATATTACTTATTACTCGGGGATATTTTTTTATATGTTGGAAAGATATCACAGTTTTTGGAGTATATTTTTAGTAATACACAGATTTGTACAGTCATTTACTTTTTTAATCACTATTTAATATTAAATGTTTTATTGGCCATTTTCAGGTAAACAATCTAGAGTTATAATGGGCTGTTGCCGTTCAAAAGTGAATGATACAATAAATATCCAGCAGACATCCAATCCACCTGAAAAAATAAAACTGCCATTTCTGTTTTGAGTGAACATTGTCATTGACATTGTTTTTATTTAATGTGTTTTATACTTAAGTTTGTTACTTTGTTGTGCATTTGAAAATATTTTTATTTGTATAAATCTCAGTTTTTACTGTTTTATTGTCCAAATGACACGACTTGAAGAGACCCTACTTGAATTAAATTGCCTTTTTTTATGATTTATTTTTTCATCAACTTTACATTCCATGGCTTAGCTCCATATTCCAAATCAAACGGAACCATTTGCAAAAACTTCTGAACACGCTTGATTTCTACCAGAACCATTTGTAAAATCTAAACCAGCACACCTTTTCAATAGACACAAATAGCATATACACACTTCTGATGATGCTTATAAATGCATGGCATTCTTTGCACCGTTTAATTTTGCCATGCACTTTTCCAGGCTGTTTGCTATTACTTCCTCGACGTGACTTTCACTGGAATTATAATATTGTTCTTAAACCAATAAACCAACCTTTTAGATAACTGCAAGCATTGGTCTGTTTCTTTGTGGAATAAAACTGCTGACTGACTATTATCACATGTTATAATACAGCCTCTGCCAACATACTGTAGTGCAGTGCAAATGTCCTCCATTTGGAGGAGTTGTTTCTGCCTTGTTTGACAGTAATGCGATGCCCTGTGTTGTGTTCTGCAGCCAGCTATTAGTAACCTATTGTAACAGCGCTACATTAAACAGGTGTTATGCCAAATTCAAAAGTCAACCCTGTAAGGGTCCATTTGGTTCATAACTATCAATCATTTACCTGCTGGTGATCCCCTGGACCCCCTACCTAAAGGACCCCTGGGGGTCCACGGCCCCACGTTGAGAAGAACCTGTGTTGTTATTATATCCAGTCTCCTCCATAATTAATCAAAAATCCTTCAAAGTCAGGTTGGTGAGGTCATGACGACTGAACATTCTAATCTAATGTTAATTTCACAATGGCTACTACTGGCCTAACTGATATAGCCTACAGTATACATGTATCTGTTTTGCTACTGCCCAATGGTTTGGCTCGAAAGTCGTGTGCAGTGCAACAGAGAAAGACAGTCTACAAGGAGACAGATGTGAAGTGAATGAGTGGACCATTGGCATCAACCTGTGGTGAGTTGGACATCTGATTCGAGCTGAGGTTTGTAGATACGGCAAGGAGAAGAAGAACACTGTCTTGTGTTCGCACTGCAGGCGTTATATTGTTCTACATACAACCGCTGGTGGTCACCACTGACAGACTCATTGGTTGTTTAAGTCTTGTTTACCTTCCTTTCACCCCTATGCTTTGACCTGGTCAGCTCATAGAGTTATAATAAGAAGGGTCAGCTAGTGATGATTCCGCATATGATCACGTGATATGAAATGATGCTACGCTGTCCATGGTGCTGAACTTTCAATAACCATAAGGTTGTGCGCTGTCCATGGTGCTGAAGTGTCTCCTCAGGCCTCAGCTCCCCCTGGTGGACGCTTCTTTGTGGTCAGGCCCGGAGCGACACTACATAATATCAGATCACACACAGTGTTGGGCATATATTACTCAGGTCAGGAGAGTAATATGTTACGTTGTACATATTGTAATATTATATTACTTGGAATTAAGAGTAATATATTGCACCAGTATTACGCCCTAATGGCGAAAAGGTCCAGGGCAAGGTCGCGCAGGGCGGAATTCGCACAGGACAGAATTCATTTGCAAGAGTGATTGAAGTTGGACAAAATGTGACAAATATTTTCCCAAATCTGGATATGACAGACGTCTGACATCATAGATGTCTTATGTTATAGACCACGTGAGACTCACACAATATGTCCATATATGGGCATTCCAAGCTATGTCTTAATATTGATGGCATCGGGGAGCTCAATACAGGGCCGCTGCAGGATGAAATGACTAAGGAGGCTGTTGAAAATTTTGAGGGGGCACACATTCTTTATATAGGCTAGTAATAATGAACATTCTTTTTATTGTGGGCTCGCTGAAAGCGAGAACACTATGTTATCTTCATTATGTATTTATTATAGAGTGAGTTCCGTCGCAGACAGTACAAAGGCAGGTGCAATTGAGGTGTGGAAAATCTGGAGCTGGAGTATTGGTTGAGCTTCACATGACAGCACGTCTAAATGGGTTAATATTCCAATCCACAGCCTCCAATCATCATCTATGTCTTAAGTTAAAATGTTTTCTTTTTCCAGAGTGCTGCTGAATTAACTTTATAGGCACACGTTATTTTGCATCTTGATTTCATGCAATAACAAAAAGTGTAAATATGTTTTTATATGTATAATGATTGTTACTTTGTGCATAAAAAGATGCATAGATTATCGTTGCAATTTGACTTTGATAATACAATAAATAAATAGAAAGATGAAAATCAGGGAAATTGCAAGTGTGGTTGCCCTGACGTGATTCATTAGGAATCCGCTGGGAAATATATTTCGTCTCACCATTTGTCCCTTTCATGCCCATATATAGATATCTCTGATGTCATCAATATTACGCCTATATCTTGGAATGCCCATACATGGACATATTGCGTCAATCTCATAGGTCTATGCCATCAGACATATATGATGTTAGTCATCTCCATATTTGTGAAAAGTTACATTTTTTCCCATTTAGGTCAATGGAGATAATTAATTAACAAATAAATTAATATAAATGAAACTAATATAACGTATCTCTTAGTGAAATGCAAGCAGACGAGTCTCGAAGACGAGCCAATCGATTTGACATAATATGGCCCAAGTGCCAGCCGCCAAAACTGGAAGGAGTAGCGCGGCAAAATACATTTTATCCGGAGAGATGGAAAGGAAAGAATAAAGTCAAACAAGTACTACAATCTTTCTTTTTTACTCAAGTAAAAGTAGCACAATACAACAATATCAAATCAATCTATTCATTTTACGAGTACACAAGTGATTGCGTCAAAATGTGATGAGAACTTTGTGATGAGAATTGGTTTGTTATGGCAATTGTTTTGGTAGATTAGGTAACCCTGAGGACCCCTGCGAGTTCCTCTCCCATAGAACAAAATAAAATATAAAAATATGATTTTATGCAGAGTCCTCCAATTCAGTCATCAGTGATGGCTGCCAGTTCCCCCCTGATGGTGTGTGGGAGTTCTGACTGCTCCAGACCGTACTGAATAACTGATAGCTTGCATAGCGTCTCAAGACTAGGAGGACTAAAGTCTAAGATCTTCATGACATTGATGACATTGGACAGTCCTCCAAAGATGATGACACGACTTCCCACCATGCAACAGCAGCCGCAAAGAAACACTAACTGGTCATCGTCATTAACCTCGACCTCCTTCCAGGAGAGGGTCTCTGGACTGAATTTCCACATATCTCCGTATTTGTCAACGTTTTCACCACCAAATATGTACAGCTCTCCATTGTAGGCAAAGGCTGAATGGTGCACGCGTGCTAATGGAAGATCCTTTGGCGTGTTCAGCTGTGTCCAGCAGTCGGTCTCCGTGTCAAACACACTCAAGTGATCGTAGATATTGTTGTCGTCCTCCTGGTCCCCTAAGCCCCCAAATACAAACATCTTCGTCCCGATGATGGTGGCAGAGTGTCCTGATGAAGGAGGACGCAGAGGACCTCTGGTGTTGATTAAAGACCAGGCCATCGTGGAGGTGTCCAGCTTGAAGATGTCATTTGTGTATCCATCCTGGGTCCATCCTCCGTAGACATACATGACCTTCCCCAAGACACAGGCTGAGTGTTCCTGTCTCCTCGCTGGAACGGTCCCAGAGACCTCAGTCTTGATCCATCTGTGGGCGTCGACATCAAATGCGTAAAGCACGTTGCTGCAAAGCTCATGCCTATTGTTCTCTCCACCCCAGAGGTAGGCGATACCGTCAATGAGCACAGCTGTGTGGTAATGGCGAACACAGGGGACCTCAGGGGGGAGTTCTCCTCTTGTGGTCGTCACTGGGGGCAACGCCCTCCAGCTCAAAGACACTGTGTTGAAAACGTACACATTGATCTGATCTTCTATAGATGTCCATAAGTTCTTATTTCCAAATGCGTAGATGTTATCTCCTGCCGATACTGCAACAGGATAGGTGATATCTAGGGAAACTCGCAGCCTCACTGTAGAGTGCATTATCCGGACGTTGTTAATGAAGAGTTTCGGACCACAGGTAGCTGCTGGTTGCTCTTTGACTGGCAGTGGCTTGGTGGCGCTCTGTACAGTCATAAAATAAACACAAAGCACTGTGAGTATGTAACAGACAGGTTCAGAAACACACATATACCCTCCTCTCAGTGAATCCTGTATGCACTGATTGATATACACTGAAACCCTTTTCACTGCAGAATTACAGTAATTTATTGGCAGCAGCTGTTCTAGTAATTTACTGTATTTTAGATTACAGTAAATTACTAGAAACCAGTAACAGTTCATTACTGTAAGTTTTACAGTAAATAAACGTATTAATAATAATAATAATAATACATTATTATTATTATTATTAATATTGTGAAAAGATGTCAAAGCGATTCATTATGCAGTTCTCCTGATCTTTGTAGCCCACTGGTTCTCAGAGTGTGGTCCAGGGACCCTCAGGGATCCTTGTGGGGGTTCTAAATGGACCAATTCTGAGAGTATAATCTCAGAGGCCTATAATATGGGTGTATTGAGAGGGTGACATGACACTGTGTCTTAGGGTGTTAAAGTACACACACACACACACACACACACACACACACCCTGGATGCTTTGCGGTTAGAGATATTTTACAGGAAATTCCTGTAAATAATGCATTCTCTTAAATTACTGCAAAGATGCTTTTTCCTCACCCAGAATGCATTGCCATTTACAGTAAATTACTGTTCAGATTTGAATGTATATTTCCATTAAGGATTCTCTGCATCTACACTGTATAAAATACTAATCTTTATCATTTTATCCCAAAATGTTGTAACCCATTTTTTTTCACCCAGTGCCTATTAGCCCTATTCACGCCCCGCCCACTCAGCAACCTCCTGGTGCTGAAGTGACGCTTTGAAGCACAGATATCCACGAGTTTCCTACGCCCCATAGTGCATTGCGCAGACGTCTGCACCGATCTTCCGCCGCCGATTTACAAGCTCACAACGGGTTGCATCTGCGACGCGACGTGAGCTTGTATGTCTGCTGTTAAACCCGGAAGTTTGGTCCTGATAGCCTCCAGTAAACTCCCGCGGAAACTTGTGGATAAAAAGCTAGATACCTCCTCCGGTGTGGGGCGTTGGTCAAAGAGAGCTGGCAAGCCTCCCAATAACTCTGTGCAAGCCTCCAGAATTCTGAGGCGGGGCTCTTGGGAATTCTGAAGGACGCTTCCTTGTGCGTCACAGAATGGGAAGCTCGGTAGGCCAATCAGATGCAGGACTGGCAGGACTCCCTCTTTCCCATTGGAGGGGACAGAGTGCCTTCCGCAGTTCCACAGTTACACACTTCCGCCAGCGGTGTTTGACCAGTCGCGCCAATGAACTGCAGCGGCGGGGGAGGTATCTAGCTTTTTATATCTGTGCTTTGAAGGGTAAACCCTGCTAAAAGCCCACAGAGTTAACTCAGAAATCGCAAATTTAATGCAATTTCCGAATAGTAAAGTATAAAATACGGCTAGCATGATCAAGAACACAAGATAGTAAAGGGCACAAAGCATTATAATTTTCTTTACCGTTCGAATTCGAAATAATGATTTGTTGGCTTTAAGTCCAGCGATTTCTGTGTTAGTTTCCCCTTCAAAGCTGACAGTACCAGGAAGTTGCTGAGAAATTTGAGAGTGGGCGTGGCGTGAGAGTGGGTCCCCAGGCATGGGTCCCTCTGCCATGCCTGGGGAGCCTCTGGCCTGACTAGCCTTTACAGGCCCAAGACTTATGGAGTGCTTGGCTGTGTCCATGTGATAAATTCAGCTATGTCCATATATTGAGTTCCACATTAGAATGTCTAAATGTCTTTGTTGGCTCCATACATGGAGCTATGATCGTTGTGTTCCAAATATGGAGTTTATGAGGTCAAACCAAGATACGTTCGGGTAGCTCCATATATGGATTATTCAGTGGGTCAGTCAGGGAGCCACACCCCATTTGATAACCCTGGCCAGGCTAGGGGTATGACACCTCTTTTGTGTTTAATTCCTCTAAAGAAGGGAACAACCCACATCATGCTGTGGGCGAGAGGTGGTTGAAAACGCCATGCCGACACCTATGGTTTCTATTCTCTGTGCTTGAGAGGGAGGGTGTGATAGGTTATTAGCATCTCTTTTGTTTATCTAGAAAGCCACCAGGATGCAAAGAGGCCATTGGGTTGGGTGGGATGTGGTCTGGAGTCCTGCTTGTATTCTGCATGTAGGCCTACTCTATATGTAATAAACCTCTGATCAGCTCTCTAACTGCATTCATCTTCCGAATGACAACATATTCTTCCCATAACAGGGGGAATGCGTGCAAGTGGCTAAATATGTCTTTTTACACACAATAAGCCCATTCCCACGATGCATCACAATCTCTCATGGGCAGATGTGACTTATGGGGGCTATAGCCTACTTTTATTCCACTAAAATTATTTGAAAAATGAATTAGGCCTACTAGTTACTTTCCAGATATATATTACAAAACGTACATAAACCACTATTTTGTAGATATTTTATAACTATTTGAAAAAATATATATATATTTAGCCTATTTGAAAATATTTGAAAATAGCCGATATACAAGCCTACATCTGCTTTTTTCAAACATTTAGTAGGCCTTAAGGCCCATTCCCACTGGGCCAGATAACAGATAGAAAAAATCTCTTTCTCCAGATATTTTCCCATTCAAAGTGGATGGTAGAGGTAGATACAGATAAAAAGAATATCTACAGATATTTGCCACAGATACTTTTATCTGTGGCAAATATGTTTTTTATCTGTATTGAATGGAAAAATATCTGGAGAAAGAGATTTTTTTATCTGTTATCTGGCCCAGTGCATGGGCCTTAAGCCTTATACTTTCATATTTTACTCAAGTAGGCTACATTTTGAATTCTGGACTTTTACTTGTAAGTATTTTTACATTGCAGTGTTGGTACTTTTACCTACGTTTTTTTTTAAGTGAGTAGGACTACTTTTTCCACAACTGCTCATTATCCTAACCCTACACTAAAGCTATGGTGCATTTGTTTGCAGCTCCCTTATAACACTGTTTAAGACATACAGTCCTGTAATAGATAAATAAAAATCAAACCTCGGTTCGAAGTGAAGCGGTGGACAGATAAAACATCTATTCTGAATGTATTTGGAGAGCTGGTATGACAGTTGGTATAATAGGTTTAAAAAAAATATAGATTAAAACACATACATTAAAATAAGAATTTGTAATTAAATAAATACATAAATAAATATAAAGTGTTTAAATAAAAAGATGTTTAATTAAAAACGAAAGGAAAAGGTGTTTAAATTAAAGGATATAGTCTGGAGAGACTGAAATGACCATATATGGGAGGGATCTGACCGGGAGGGACACCGCACACATATTCTAGATGTACAGGACATATAAAGCCTATTCATTCTGAACTGAAATGACCATATATGGACATGGGACACACATTTTGCTTTAAAAAAAAAAAAAAAGCCTATTCATTCTGGACTGATACTTTACACGTACGAGACAGGAAAAACCTGTTCATTCTGGCCTGGAGTGACCATATATGGACATAAGGTAACATACTTTGTGTTTTTGAAAAACCCTGTTCATTCTGGACTGAGATCACCATATATGGTAATTAAACGGACATTCTGTTTTTGAAAAAGCCTGTTCATTCTGGACTGGATTGACCATATATGGGCGTGATACACACAAAGCCATTCATTGGAAGCGGTTTTCACCGCTTCAAAAAATGAGTAGGCTATAACACACACTGTAACTAGAAGCAGTGCTCTTCCGAGCACAGGTCTCCACCAGGCCACACAAATCGGCCTGTTATAGCGCCACCATGAGGCTGATTTGAAAAATGTGGGGCAGAGGTTCTGATTTGGCATCCAGGGAGTGTGTGTGCTCAGTTTGGCAGCGATCGGGCCAACGGCGCCAGAGATTAGCTGGTAACAACCAGGCCACACAAATCGGCCTGTTATAGCGCCACCATGAGGCTGATTTAAAAAATGTGGGGCAGAGGTTCTGAATTGGCATCCAGGGAGTGTGTGTGCTAATTTTGGCAGCGACCGGGCCAACGGCGCCGGAGATTAGCTGCTCACAAACTGCGAGGACGCACGGACGGACGCACGCACGGACGCACGCACGGACGGATGGACGGAGGGGAAAACATACTCTCCCTCAGCCTTCGGCTGGTGGAGACAATAAACAACTCACCAACGCTGTAGCCTACACAACAAGTCAACAACTGTGCACACAATGATAGTTCCTTACCGACCGTCTGTTCCGTTTTGTCTTGGCGAAGTGGAAAAAAAGGCAAATAAATCCCAACAAAAAAAGATAAATAGCAAAATCGCTGGCTTTTCCTCTTTGTTGCCTCCTACAGTGTGTCGTAGCCTATTATGTTCTTTATAAATTGCTTGTTTGTAGTCTTTATTTGTCGTGGCTCTATAACTGTACTGTAGTAGAAGTAGACTACTAGACTTACTAGACCAGTAGCCTATTTCACCCATAGACTGTAAATTTCACCATTCACTGAGAGTGGGTGGGTCTTTGGGCTGGAACCAGGCTACCATCCTCCTCCCCCCCCCCCCCCCCCCCCCCCCCGATTTCACAATCACAAACAAAGGGCCCATTCCCACCTGGTGTTTCAGATAACTGGTGTTTCAGTACAGAACATAATCCTTTCCTTTTTTTTTTCTTGGTCTGTTGTCTTCAGGACTTGTAATAGTCACCACCTGGTGTTTTCTACTCCTATCATGTTAAATCCTCAGATATGTATAATTTGATTGTATAATACAGAATATGTAGGCCTACTTTAAACCTTAAAGATAATTGACTTGGCATAGCTGTGTGTGTATTCTCACTGAGCTCACGGCATGCCACGCGACGCATTGTGAGCTTGCAGATCTGCTATTTTTTAAATATTTTTTATACATTTGAAATGGGACACTCTGCATAGTATAGTCTACTTTGCCTTGGTAACATATTGTAATGCGCAGTGCAAATGTACTCCATTGGGAGGCGCTGTTTAACTTGTTTGACAGCAACGAGATGCACTGGTTGGTGGTGGAGGACTAGACCTAAAAAGTGAGCTTGCAGCTCAGCTATTTTCGTCGTTAAGTCAAAAGCTATGGGGAACCAATAGGGAACATTAACTACACAGTACAGCAGTATTCTATGATGAAAGAAGCGGTACAAACCGTACAATTCATTATAGTATGCGCCTGATAGCAATACAAAACGAATGTGGTTAGCACCACTTGCTTTATACATTAATCGACTTTACCCGTTTTATAACGTGAACCCTAGCTGGTTCAAAACGCAACTATAAACATTGGACGCTGTATGTCTTGCAATGAGCTTTATGCATCGGCACTGGTGGTTGTGAAATCAGAGGATTGCAGTCACATGTGATGCATTTTCGCAGGTGAGTGAGAGTGGTGCATGGATTGTGTCGCATATAATAACAGTGGTGGAAAAAAGTAAAACTAAAAAATACTATTAAGGTAAAAGTACAATGGGCTACTGCAATGTAGAAATTAAAAGTCTGGAATTCTAAATGTAGGCTACCTACCGGTAAGTAAAAGTACAAATGTATTGGCAGCATCAACATTTACCAAAAGTAAAAGTACTCATTATGCAGAATGTCCCATCTCAAGTTTTCAAATGTATTACAAATCTTTGGAAAATAGCAGATCTACAGGCTCACAATGCTTCGATGCATTGTGAGCTTGTAAATTTGCTATTTTCAAATGACCCAAATGTAGTCTATAAGGTTGAAGTGGTTAATGTATGTTTTCTAATAATCAATCTATAAGTAACAAGTAACTAAAGTATTCAAGTAAATTTAGTTGGTAAAAGTACAATATTTGGATCCGAGATGATGTAGAGTAGAATAAAAGTTGGCTATTGGAAATTGGAAATACTCAAGTAAAGTACAAATATCTAAAAATGTTAATTAAATACAGTACTTGAGTACAAGTACTAGTTACTTTCCACCACTGCATAATAATCTACCTATAGCCTAAACCAAAGAATGAGTAAATTGAGAAAATGTAGACTACATAATATTTGGGATTCTTTATTTCGTTTTAAGTATTAAACCCAGCTTTTTGAATGAGAGATGGTGCTATTCTTATAGTAGCTGCACTGAATAAGAAATAAGATAGCTTCAACGTAATTATTGTGTATAAGCTTGAAGAGAATATAAAGTGACTAGACTTTGTATATGTCCTTATTTTCATGAATTTGTAGACTACGATTTGACAAGTTTATCAAATTATGACTTTAGAATAGATAGGAGAAAAGTAGCATATGGTGGCTTTGTAAACAATAATATTGGTGACACCACTACCAAACACCACTACCAAACACACCAAACCACTCTCTACAGAACTTTTCATGCCGATATAATTGCTCTTACAGCCTTTAATTAGTTTAAAAAAATAATACCCCATCTTTTCCACGTACTGCTCGCATCCAGTGTTTTTTGTTTTTATTCTTGTAGTTGTTTTACTGAGGATAAGGTTAGAAATAACTATGTTTAGGGTTCTGCATAATTGTGGGCTCACCTGAAAGGCGAGAACACTATGTTCCCGCCGCATATTTCTGCCGCAGACAGTACAAAGGCAGGGCCCTTAGCCAATGAGGCGCAATTGGTGGAAACAAATCTGGGAGTGGTGTTAGCTGGAGTATTGGTTGAACTTCACATGACAGTCGGCACGCTACAGAATATAGTCACGTTGGCAAACATAAGAAATGAAGAACAATTTATTCGATTAAGAGTTTTTATTTTATTTATTGTTGTGGGCTCGCCTGAAAGGCGAGAACACTATGTCATCCTCATTATTGTGGGCTCGCCTGAAAGGCGAGAACACTATGTTATCTTCCTTATTTATAAATAGTGAGTTCCGTCACAGACAGTATAAAGGCAGTTGTTTATAGTGAGTTCCGTCGCAGACAGTACAAAGGCAGGACAATCTGGGAGTGGTGTTAGCTGGAGTATTGGTTGCTTCACATGACGGTTGGCACGCTGCAGAATATAGTCACGAGCAAGCCCACACTGTTTCGTAGGAACAGTATTTCTAGTTTTACGTATGATCTGGGTTTGCCGCTCTGACATCATGCTCTGACGTCACTGTGATGTCACACTAACAGAATCTCTTTTATGCCCATATATGGAGGTCAGTGATGTCATCAATATTAAGCCCATATCTAACAGGACTTCATATGGGAATGCCCATATATGGAGGCCACATCGGCCACATACCACAATAACAGAATCCCTATATGGCCAAGACAGCCCATATCTGTGTGGCTGGTTCTACAGACAGGGATCTCCATGTACAGTAGATGGGCATAAAAGGGTATGATGTCAGATGTCATAGACATCATAGGACTTTCACATAACAAATAACTGAGTAAGCATGTTTGTGCTCTCACAGCATATCTCCATATACAGTATGTGGATGGGTACCAGGGGTCTCCATATTGGGGTAACTGGTCCGATATACCTGTACATCACTGGCCAGATGGACAAGACATGGCGCGACCTGGTCGCCCTGAGGCGTCTTACTAAGTAATAAGGTTAGGTTTATAGGCAATGTTTCAGTGAGGTTATGTTTAGGAATAATGTTAGGTTTAGGCATATAGTTTTTCTCCATTCCGAAATGTCTCCTTTCCGACATGTCTACATTACGACACTAATCCTATCTCTTACCCTAACCCTAACCTCTATGGAAGTGTTGCCACTCCGACAATAAGAAGTCAATGTCGGAATGGAGACATGTCCCCAGTTTTACTGAGGTTATGTTTAGGAATAAGGTTAGGTTTAGGCACAGTTTTTACTGAGGTTACACTTGGAATACCTGGTGGAGACCACTCCGAGGTCACCGTATTAGATCCTGGTGGGGGGGAGGCGAGCGTTCTTGTATTCGTATGAACCGGACCCTTTGCCTCTTCTTTCAGGGCGAGTCTGTTTGATTGTCATGTGTATCACATGATGGAGCTGGATGGAGATGGAAGCCCCGCCGATCAGATTATCAGGCCGAAATGATTAGGTTTGCTTTTAATGAATGCTGTTAGGAAGCAGTCTGTGCAGAAAGAATGAGTCACTGTATTGATCCCCACCCCCCTCCTTCACTTGTTCTCTCTCTCTCTCTCTCTCTCTCTCTCTCTCTCTCTCTCTCTCTCTCTCTCTCTCTCTCTCTCTCTCTCTCTCTCTGTGTCCCACTAGCTTGTTTCCAACCATATGTTCTCTGAGTGGTGTCAGTTCAGCAAAAGCTAAGGTATGGCAACATGACTGGTGTCAAGACGCCAGTCATGTTGCCATACCTTAGCAACAGGCATGATGAATTTATTTTAAGAAGTACATTTATTTCCCCCCCCCTTGTAGCCAAGTTATGGCAGCTGCCATACCTTGCCATATCCAATTGACGCCTCCGTGTTCTCTCCACCCTCCCCCCTGTCTTTTCCCTCTGTCTGTCCATCCATCCGTCCGTCCATCCATCCATCCAAGGTTCTATAAAAAAAAGGGCAAATTTGTAGAGCTAATAGACATTTTTAATTTAATTGTTCAAAAATCAAATATATCTATATTATCTATTTCTATTATTATTATCTCCCCATGGAGACTTGAATTCATGGATATTCTTTTGTTTTTGTCACATTCCTGAGCCAATCATTTGACCAGCCGTGGTTCCCTATGGAGACACAAAGAGCCTGCTTTGTTCCCTATGGAGACACAAAGAGCCTGCTTTGTTCCCTATGGAGACACAAAGAGCCTGCTTTGTTCCCTATGGAGACACAAAGAGTCTCCTCCAATTATTGGCTTATAGGAATGACACAAAAACAAATCTCCATGAATTCAAATATCCATGGGATGAGTAATCGATAGAAAAACGAGTCATTTTGGGGTGAATTAAGAAACGGCACTGATAGCGTGGGAGGGCTTCACAAATCACACATTAGGACACCATTTTCCAGTCGTGAGGTTTTTTATTTTATTTTTGCTTTAATCCGTGAGTGTTTAATTCAGTCTTACTATAGAAGCATCATGGATAACACTGGCCATTAAAATGGAACTACCTACCAAAGGGCGATATATTAAATGCAGAGGCATGGATCCTCAGATTCCTCACCATGCCTCCCAGGGACGTGCAGAGAATGTTAGAGAGGCAGGGGCTGACGTTTCTAAAAAGGCCTTTTATATTGAAAATAGCCGACCTCCAAGCTGCTTGGAGGTCGGCTATTTTCGGTGCTTGATGCCACACTGAACTAAGCATAATCAAGTGATGGATTTCTACAGAGAGGACAATTCTTTCAACATAAGACGCTGCATTGATTCAAGTTCAGGAGAGTTTGGACAATGAATGCCGCCTTCAGGTATGGCATGGAAAGAGGGCATTTGCGTTTCTTTCACCATAGAAAAAAAATGTCTCCCCCCCCTCCACCCCAAAATACCCTCCCATTAGAACAAACATTGCATCCATCCAACCATCCATGGACACCTGGCAGTCACCCTGTCTTTCTCGCGTTGCTCTCATGTTCCTCTCACATCTCTGTATGAACGCTGGCTGCTTCCCTCCTGCTGTCTTCTGTCCCTCTTCCCTTTACTCACCCTCCCTCCCTTCATTCTCGCCATCCAAACAGATGGATGTGTGTGTCAGGGGCGTCAATTGGGTATGGCAGGGCTATGCAGCTGCCATACCCTGGGAGTCCAGGGAGGAAAATAAAGGTTACTAGTCTATCTGTGCTGGTTATTATGTTGTTAAATTACAGTCAAATAACTACAAATGCAGAATTTAACAAAATGGTCAATTTAACAAGATATTATAATTAGATTCTCCCCATCTTGACAACATGCATTATTGTTAATTGTGGCACGTTTACTAACATACCAAGTTTAGCTGCACTTGAACAACCATTCCAGGCTGCCATATCCAGACCAAGAAACCGTAGAAACCTGTGTAAAAACGGACAACACTCGTTCTTTTTCAGACATTGTGAAAATAGCCGATCTACATGCTCACAACGCCTCGCAGCGCGAGGCGTTGTGAGCATGTAGATCTGCTATTTTCACAATAGAACCGTGTTATACAAAATGTAATGCCTCTTTTCCATGAGGACTCCCATCTTTGCCATACCCTAGCTTTTGCTGAACTGACGCCACTGGTGTGTGTGTGTGTGTGGTGGGGGGAGGGGGAGACCAACTGCTGCATACCAATGACGGCGTGACTCGATCCTTGCTGTGTGGTGGGCCTGGGGGGTGTGTGTGTGAGTAGGGGTGGTGATGGTGATGGTGATGTGGGGGGGGGGTCTCTGATGGCGAAGCCACGTCATCGCGGTTGCGTGGAGTCTATTTTTAGCAGGGTAAACAGAGGGATTCCAGCCCTGCCGCTGCTGCCGCTCATTGGCCAAAGACAGGCTGATTTATATGCTGCGCCCAAAATAGCCAGAGCTACAGTAAGGGCCAGAAATACAACCGTCGACTCTTTGACTCGTGCGGGCGATGTAAGGCATGCATGCATGAATGAATGAATGGAAGGAAGCGTCTTACCATTCTCCTCCTTTCCTTCTCTCTCACAGCCAGGCACGTGCACACATACTGTAGACATCAAAGGGGGCTTGAGCGAGCCCCTGTCCTTTTAAAAAGTGCTGTCTCCAAACCATGCATGCAGTTTTAATATGGTGAAAGAAATGCAAATCCCTTTCCATGCCATACCCAAAGGCAGCATTTCAAGAGAATTGCCTTGTCCAACCTCCCCTGAACTTGAATGCAGCATCTCTGTGTAGAAATCCATGCCGTTATACGTATTGACTTTGACGTATTATGCTTAGTTCAGTGTGGTGTCGACTCAAGCACCAAAAATAGCCGATCTCCTGCGACGCGTTGTGAACTTGAGGTCTGCTATTTTCGATATTTTGACCAAAGGGCCCTTTTAGAAATTTCAGCCCCTGCCTCTCTGACATTCTCTGCTCACAGCAGAATAACATCTTCGCTGCTGCTCTGCAAATAGGCTGAGGCACTCTCTGTCTTTCATCCTTATTCTTTGATTACACAAATGCTTTCTAAATCAGTAGTTCTCACACTTTCAAGATTAGTAGCTGATGTACAAGCTCGCAGTGTGGCACAAAGTGAGCAGCGAGCTTGTATAGCTGCAATTCTTTTTTATAGCCAATGAAAAAATCTAAAATGACACAGACGGTTATGGGTTTAAAAAGCCTGTCTTTAAACACGTCGTACAAGAAAGTATAAACTGAGCTTTGTTTTCTTGACCAATAATGCACTTTTGATATTTGCATTTTTTCATTCAATATTTATGATACAATTCACATATTATACTAATACTCTTGTTTTGGAATGGATTGGATTCCATCAAATATCTCTTGATGGCAAGCAGGTGATTGTAATCAGATTAAAGTGATTATCTTAAAATGACAACCAATGTCACTAAATCATGGCCTTGTGCCATATTTGTGTGGCAAGACACACCATAGCAATAGATACTGTTGGGAGTGGGAAGCCTGATAATTGATTTACCCTCTCCCTGCCCTCGTTTGAGAAAAATCCCCCCTAGTGTGAAGTGAGCCGTGCTATTTATGAGTTAATTCAATTAAGCATCCCTCGAAGCGTGGCCAATGAGACCTTGGGCGTGCAACAAACTTTCAGCGCTTTGTGCCAAAATGTAGGGCAGATGTAGGCCGCGCTTCGCATCCCGGACAAGGACAGACGTTGGAGCTTGGCTCCTTCCAGGAGCACCGCTGCGAGCTTGTAGATCTGCCATTTTTGAAAAATCATGATTTTTCTTCTTTGAATATATCTTTTTAAAAGCGAACATTTGTAACTAAAATATTTGCTTCTGGGTGGTCCCTGGAACGACATATTTTGAGATGGGAGTCTGTGGCCAAATACATGTAATTTTGGGGGTCCTTGACATGAAAAAGTTTGAGAACCACTAATTTAGAAGGAGGATTTAGATGACAAATCGGGTCATAAATATTCAAAAATATTTACTGTACCATATTCCCAAGGTCTGTGTAGTACTAGTCGACCCCCTCCTGTTTGCGCTGTACTTTATTAAATACATTAAGCAAAAATACTGATCTACAAGCTGTTCGCGGTGCGACACGTCTACTATAATTTGCTGAACGTTTGCCCTGGAATATAGCTGCTGCCAAAGGTGTGAACGCGCATCTATTTTCCCAGCACCAATTAACAGAGTGACATTCCCATGGGAGAGTAAGGTCAGGTAATTGCTGTGAGAATGTTAAAGCCGCCGCGGTGGTGGACCATGTTTGTGCCGCTTAGTTTGAGCACTCACAATAATTAACAAACCCAGGGCTTTGTTCACTAGCAGTGAGGCATTACTACCTCATCAAACATTCACACACACACGCACACGCACATGCACATGCACACACACGCACACACGCACGCACGCACGCACGCACGCACGCACGAACACATGCACATGCACACGCACGCACACACACACACACACACACACACACACACGCGCACGCACGCACGAACACATGCACACAGGAATATAAGAATACACAGCGTGTATCTCGCCTCTCTGAGATGACAGAATTATTTTTACCAGTGGTGTAAAGTAACTAAGTACATTTACTTAAGTACAGCTTTGAGGTATTTGTACTTCACTTGAGTATTTCCAATTTCCAATACTTTTGCTCCACTACATCTCGGATCCAAATAATGTACTTTTACTCCACTACAAAACTTTAGTTACTAGCTACTTTGCAGATATAAATTATACTATTATAAGGGTGCCCTCACACCAAAGTACCTATGAGAGTGGAATCTGCGTTTCACCAATGCATTTCAATGAGATTGAAGCGGTTTCATGCCAGCAGAGGATTTCTACAAAAAACGCTCCCTTCTCATTTTAATGCATTGGCGGAACACAGATTCCACTCTCATAGGTACTTTCTACTTTGGTGTGAGGGCACCCTAACAGAGTATTCCTTTATTGCAGTATTGTTACTTTTACTTAAGTTAAGTAAAACATCTGAGTACTTTTCCACCACTGATTTTTACAAATCTTTGATGTTGCATTGAATGGATAGAGAGACCTCCTTTTGGAAGCAGAAGGTCCCAGGTTAAATTCCTGGCCCTATAGCAATGACTTAAAGATGGGGTGCCATGATTTTCCCCCCTATAAAACATGATTATCTACTATTATGATTAAACTAGGAGGAAGAAGTTTTCCAAAAAAGTGTACAGAAAGAGTTAAAATTATGTTTTTATGTGGCCACACCCACCAGGTCATTGGTATGCGTGGTTGTCATGGTGGGTGGTGACCCAGCTGAAGTTAGCCACACCCACGTGTGTTGGGTGAATGGTAATTAGGGGAGGGGTTGATGATGATGTAATAAGTATGGGTGTTTTTGGAACCGCACGTCTGACCCAGCAGGTGGCATCCTCCAGCTAAAAACCCAAATAAAAAGAGAATGCATAATTGCTCATAACAACCACACCAGGGGGTCTAATGAAGTACTGTCAACCTCCTAGACACAGGAAAACCAGAAAAAGTACAAAACTATGGCACCACCTCTTTAAGTGTCCCTGAGCAAGACATGTATTCGTTCTTATTCATGCGGGACGGAATTCATTTCCCAGCGGATTCCCCGCGGCTCGCGTCGGTGCACACTATTGTTTTCGGTCCGAGAATCGTTCACCAGCAAAGTGAACCTGCTTTTTGACTGATGTTATCCGGGTTGTTAAGGCTGGATATCTCGGACAATACAATGTCCAATCAGACAAGATTGGTCATGCTTCACTTGACATCACAATACAGTATATATCACAAATGATATAATAAAATGGTTGCTATAGGCAACACACTATTGTTCTAGGTCCCAGAATGTTTTGCCTGCATGCGAAGTGAACCTGCTTTTTGTAAACATTTTGACTGATGTTAACCGCGTTGTATATAAGGCTGGATATCTTGGACAATATAATGTCCAATCAGGCAAGATACGATTGGTCATGCTTCACATCACAATATATAATAAATGGTAAGATGGAATTCGCCGGCTATTTTCACAATGTCTGCCTCTAATATTTGACAATTTGGCCAATGTTTAATTTGTAATTTTAGAGTCCTTAAATAAATTGTCACTTTAGAAATGGGCAGATACCCTCTATACACTTAAACGTTATGTTGCTTTGTTTACTGTTGAGTGAGAAAACAATGTTGCACATTAAGTTAATCATCTGGGGACCCCCCCAAAATAATTTGGGGACCCCCCTGGGGGTCTCGACCCACAGGTTGAGAACCACTGTTCTACAGGGTAAGGCTAATGACATGCACTAAATAGGAGGAAGGCCAGGTTGAAAGTGGTCAGTGACAAACGATCCTGGGTAAAAGGAGCAGATGTCACTGTAATGACTGGCAGTGGCGTCAGTTCAGAAAAAGCTAAGGTATGGCAACATGACTGGTGTCTTGCGCGCCACCAGTCATGTTGCCATACCTTAGCAACAGGCATGATACATGTATTTTAAGAAGTACGTTCTATTTTTTCCCCCCGTTTCTACGGTTTCTTGGGCTGGATATGGCAGCCTGGAACGGTTGTTTAAGTGCAGCTAAACTTGACTGACCTGCGGAACCTGGGAATATACCATTTTGTCAAGATGGGGAGAATACAAGTGTGGAGAATATCATTATAATACCTTGTTAAAGTGACCATTTTATAAAATGTTGCATTTGTAGTTATTTTACTGTAATTTAACAACATAATAACCAGAACAGATAGACAAAGAGACATTCATGGATTTATATTTAAAAGTAACTTTTATTTTCCCCCCTGGACCCAGGGTATGGCAGCTGCATACCCCTACCATACCCAATTGACGCCCCTGAAGACTGGTGTCCCCCCTGTGCTATGCTATGCTGTGCCTGGCCAGGCAAGAATAGGGCCAACTGTACAGTACTGTAGATTAGCCAGCTCCAGAGCCAGATAAGGCTGGGGCCAACTGTACAGTATATTAGCCAGCTCCAGAGGCCTGCATGGAAGCAGGCCAGACAGTAATGGTATTGGATGGTTACTTAGTGGCAGGGGCGTCACAAGGGGGGGGGGGGGGGGGGGGGGGAAGTGGGACTGAGTTACTAGGGCCCAAGGTAGAGAGGCCTTAATTATTTTATACTTTAGCTATTGAAAAATGTGAGATATACAAGCTCACAGCGCGGCACGTGCTCGCAACGTGCCACGTTGCGAGCTTGTAGATCTGCTATTTTTGAAAAGTCGTGAAAATGTGTGCAAACCTTTGAATAAATGTATTTTTTAAGCGAACATTTGCAACTCAAATGCTTCTGGGTGGTCCCTGGAACTAAGTATTGTGAGATGGGGGTCCGTGGCCAAATAGATATAATCTTTGGGGTCCTTGACATGAAAAGGTTTGAGAACCGCTGACATAGAAACATAGGTTTTTCAAAAAACCTTAGAGGGATTTGAAATATTCAAAGACTTGCACAAATGTTCACGATTTTTCAAAAATAGCAGATCTACCAGCTCGCAGCCCGTCACTCGGTGCCATGCTGTGAGCTTGTAGATCTGTTATTTTTTCAATAGTTAAAGCACAAAATAATTGTACGGGGAATCCTTGTACCCAGGGTCCAGAATTTGGTGCGACACCCCTGCAGAGCTCCATCTCTTGTCTTGATTAACACTGCTGCCAACCTCAGTGGTGTTAGAGGTCCATTGTGTCTTTCTCAAATGATAACGTTCATAATCATTCTCTCTTCTTGCTCTCGCACCCTCTTTTCTTATTGCGCATGTAACTGTATGTCCTACCGCAGGGGTCTTCAAAAATAGCAGATCTACAAGCTCTATGAGCTTGTAGATCGGCTATTTTTGGCAAAGAGCTTTGGTGTAGAGGGGAAAAAGAGCAGCCTAAGTACAGAGTGAAAGGTCAAGTTTATTAAGTATTGACGGTTCAAGTGGTTAAATATCTGAAAACACAAATTGACATGATTCCAAAATACACTGATTGTGCTGTCAAACAATGAAACAATATGGAATCTAATAACAGGTTGTGGGGGTCCCTGCTTCATCTCTCTCTCAAATAAGGGGTCCTTGGCCTGAAAACGTTGAAGACCCCTGTCCTACCGTATGCTCTGAGTGGCCAGTTTGAAGGAGGATTTGAACTCGATGTGATGATTGATTGATTGATTAATTGATTGACAAAAATGCTGGTCCTTTAATAAAAGCCAATATTTTCCATTATAAGAAATGTTAAACAACTGCATCTTCACAGACAAACCTGGTAGACATCATATTGTAATTATGTAGGATAGAATAAAATCGATTTAGTTGGAAAGCCAACACTACAGTTGACTTTCAACCATGTCGTCCATATTTTGGGCCTATCCCTACTGCATTTCAAAAATAGCATTAGTTTTTGAAAATGCTTACGCGATTAAATAAAAGGTTTTTTGATGGATGGGTGCTATCATTCATGTACTCTTGTGCTATTTACTTAGAAGCTGCTTTGTTCCATGTCAGTGTTTTGTTTGGTAGATTTTAGATGCACATTTAAATTCCAGCCAGCCTCAAGGTCCTGTGATCATAATGTTCAACAAACATCCACATGTGTTTTTGCATGCATAGTACGTGTATTTACATAACCAAAAGGCAACAGGGCCATATCTCTGTGCCTGTGCCTAAAGTGAGTTATGCCAACACGGTAAAATAAACATCAGCCCATTAAAACAGGGAAAGCATCTGTGTCATTTTAGACCCCCCCCCCCCCCCCCCCCCCCCCGGCCAAAAACATCAATTTGGGGGTCCTTAGAACGAAAAGATAGAACTGCTGATTTACAAGGCATTCTCTCAGGCCATTATGGGTTAAAGTATGATCTCATCCAGGCCTATAGCACCATACGATAAGATGATGACAAGACGAGATGATTAGCCATTTTACAGTCGGATTTGTATGCCTTGGATTTGGGCCTAGAAACTGAGTGATTCCTCTCATCGTTCAATCACCCAAATAAAACGCTAACAGCAAAGCTATTCTCCCTTTCTTTTCATTAGTAGAAATTTCAAATGAACCAAGTCATGTCGGGATAAAACGTATAAATGATGAATTCATGTATTAATCCGTTATTAATTAATTCATCCGTTTCTGTAACTTTGGGAGTGTGAGACTGTTTGAGTGTACAAAGGGTCTAATTTGGTACCATTTGTGTACACTCAAAACAGTGGAGACCTTGCAGTGTCAAATGTGTGTTTTTGTGTGTGACGTAAGCCAGAGCTACGCAGCATGGACATGCTGATGAACAGACAGTGTTTGATGATTGTCTGAGATCCCCCGCCTCTCTTAGGGGGTCATTTATTGGCGTCACTCAACAGAACCAAGGAGACGTGTCACAAATAATATCCCTCATCCTACACACACACACACACACACACACACACACACACACACACACACACACACACACACACACACACGCGCCAGGTCTAAAAATAGACAGTCTTTGCTCATCACCAGTCAGGGGCACGTTCGCACTTATTTACAGTGCAGTGTGTGTGTGTGTGAGTGTGTGTGTGTGATCGTCTCTCTCTCACTTCTCGCTTCTGTTTTGGTGACATCATGGTTGCGTCTGTAAACCACATCCTTTCTGCTTTTTTCTCCTCACATCCTCCCAGAGAGAAGAAGTAGAAAAGCCATTTTTGCAAGTTGAAGTTGTTCCTAGCAGGCTATGGGGCTGTTCGATAAGGTATAGAATTTCGCTAAAATAATAATGTTCTGTTCCATTCTATTCATTCGTGTAGTGACATACATACAGTCTCGTTTAACTGAATACAGGAAGGAAGTTGGTCGATCATTTCAAAGCAGTCATAACAGACGCCAGAGGGTGGCCTCTCTTGTGTATATATTTGATTGTCAGGCATGGGATTTATTTGACAATCCGTTCTTTGTTTTGTAGATGCTAATTGTTTGTCATAAACATATATTTCTCATTTCTCACAGGAAGAAGAATGGAATCGTGGCCCTGAAGATGGACACTGGGTAGGTGGAAAACATTTCAGTACATGTCAGGGGTTCTCAACCTTTTCATGCCGCGAGAATAATCATATTTTAACTGGGGAGCCCCCCACCCTGACGAGCACTAAGAGTTGAGGAATTACATTTTGTATAAAATGGTTCTATTGTGTTGTGAGCATGTAGATCGGCTATTTTCTCAATTTCTGTCTCTAATATTTGACAATTTGGCTATTGTTTAATTTGTCATTTTAGAGGTAATAAATTGTCACTTTAGAAATGTGCAGATACCCTCTATACACTTAAACTTTATGTTGGTTTGTACTGTTGAGTGAGAAAACAACATTGCACATTAAGTTAATCATCTGGGGACCCCCCCTCCCCCTGGTCCCGACCCACAGGTTGAGAACCTTTCTCTTGAAAGTAGCAGATGTAGAAGCTCACAATACGTCGCATTGTGACGCATTGTGAAAAAAAAGGCTCAAAATTGTACGTAAGTACAGTACTTGAGTAAATGTATTTTGTTACTTTACACCAGTGGTTCCCAAACTTTTTAGCTCATGACCCAAAAGAGAAATTAGACGTTTGCACTGGACCCAAACTATAGTGAAAACAGCAGAACTACAGGCACACAGCACGTTGCTTCGCGCCGCATTGTGAGAATTTATATATATATCAAATTTCTTAGATGTGTTTGTTTGCTTGTTTTAAAATGTATACAATTCTTATTTTATTTTTATTTTTTTCTAAAGAGTTCCTTTTTGGGGGAGGGTAAAGTCTTTTGAAATATATATGTAACGGAGGTGAATCGGACCTCCCCACCCAGGCTTCAAACCCGGGCCTCCCACGTGAAAGTCCAATATCTTAACCATAACTCCAAAGGGATATCCCTAGGGAACGAGGGAGATAATAGACTTTTGAGGCTTCAAGGCTAGGGCTGCGACTCTCTCTGCCACACTCACCCCCCTTTAGACCTCCCAGGGAAGCCCAATCCGGGTTTCGGCACCATTGTAACGACCATCACTCCAAAGGGATATCCCTATGGAGCGAGGGAGATACTAGACTTTTGTAGCCTGACTGCAAGCGTCAGACTCTATCACACACTTCGTTTTGGGAAGAGAGTCTGAGATTTCGGGCAGACATTCCACTTCTGGGGGGGCGGGCAGGGGGTGGTTTAAAAAAAATGTTAAGTTGACTTGCTCTTAATTGCTCCCTCTGAACTTCAAAGGGCTTGTGAGCTGCTGTAATTGATTGAGCCATACAAGTGTCAATAGCTCGTTAGTCACTGAAAGCATCAAAGACTACAATCTGTTTGATGTCTGTAATAAGAGTGGAGGGGGGAATGTGTTTGAATACACACAGACTCGCCTGATTGGCTGAATGGTTTTGAACCAGGTCACCACCCACCACATGCCCCAAGCCTACAGCCCTGATTGGCTCGCCCTCTCTGAGGGCTGGTGGAAAAAGCTTATTTAATGTGAAGGGCCAGACTACACAACCACACAACACCACCACTACCAACAGGGGGTGGTGTTGTGCAGTCTGGTTTATTAACCAGGCTAAGACTTTTGAGGCTTCAAGGCTAGGGCTGCGAATCTCTCCGCCAAATATATATATATTTTTTTTAATTTTGGAAAAGAAAATGGACATTTTTTCTTGGTCCATGACCCAAAAGTGGGTCGCGACCCACTGTTTGGGAAACAGCGCTTCATAACCACTGAAATGGGTTCTGGTGTGGATGGAAGACTGATAAGATGATGCAGCATCATCCATCCATCCATTCATATAGGAGGGAGCGCTGAGTGACATTCATATCGTCGTCGTCGAGCGGAAACCTCGTATCTCCAAGTTTCAAATGTGTATGTACTTTCGTAAAGTACGGCCCTGCTTCGTCATACAAGGCGGTCGCACAAAAGTAGTGAAAACAGCAGATCTACAAGCACACAACGCCTCGCGGCGTGAGGCGTTGTGTGCTTGTAGATCGGCTGTTTTCGCTAGTTTGAATCGTTCTTAAAATGACGAATGCAAAACGAACGGTCTTGGACATACAGGGTTTTCACCCGACAGACGATATGCAGCAGGAGGCCCAGTGGAACGGAGGTGTTTAGTGTAATGTAATAGATGGAACGCAGGCTGATTCTGTTAGAGCTGGCTTCTGCTGATGCTCCGATAAGGGAAGGTGTGTGCGTGTGTGTGCGTGTGTGTGTGTGCGTGTGTGTGTGTGTGTGTGTGTGTGTGTGCCTGTGTGCCTGTGTGCGCGTGTGCGTGTGCGTGTGTGTGTGTGTGTGCGTGTGTGTGTGTGTGTGTGCGTGCGTGTGTGTGTGTGTGTGTGCGTGTGTGTGCGTGTGTGTGTGTGTGTGTGTGTGTGTGTGTGTGTGTGTGTGTGTGTGCGTGTGCGTGCGTGCGTTCTGGGTGGAGTACCTATCAACAAGCTATTTCATTGCGAGGATGTGTTTCGGTCTCTGCAGCACAGAGCAGGGACGTGCGGAGAATGTTAGTGAGGCAGGGGCTGGAATTTCTAAAAGGGCCTTTTGGTGAAAATAGCAGACCTCCAAGCTCACAACGCGTCGCAGCGCGACGCGTTGTGAGCTTGGAGGTCGGCTATTTTCGGTGCTTGATACCACATTAAACTAGAAGCAGTGCTCTTCCGAGCACAGGTCTCCACCAGGCCACACAAATCGGCCTGTTATAGCGCCACCATGAGGCTGATTTAAAAAATGTGGGGCAGAGGTTCTGAATTAGCATCCAGGGAGTGTGTGTGCTCAGTTTGGCAGCGATCGGGCCAACGGCGCCGGAGATTAGCTGGTAACAACTAGGCCACACAAATCGGCCTGTTATAGCGCCACCATGAGGCTGATTTGAAAAATTTGGGGCAGAGGTTCTAGATTGGCATCCAGGGAGTGTGTGTGCTCAGTTTGGCAGCGATCGGGCCAACGGTGACTGAGATTAGCTGTTCACAAACTGCGAGGACGCACGGACGCACGCACGCACGCACGGACGCACGCACGCACGGACGCACGGACGGACGGAGGGGAAAACATACTCTCCCTCAGCCTTCGGCTGGTGGAGACAACTAAGCATAATGAAGTGAATGCTGGCACGGTACGACATGGATTTCTACACAGAGAGGGCAATTCATAAGATGCTGCATTCAAGTTCAGGAGAGTTTGGACAAGGCAATTGCCTTGGCAATTCTTTCACCGTATAGTGAAAACTGCATGCATGGTCTGGAGAGGGCACGTTTTACAGTAAGAGTAAACAGTACAAGTAAAAGGGAAGGGGCTCAAGCCCCCTTTGATGTCTATGTGTGCACGTGTGTGGCACAGAGAGAGAGAGAGAGGGGGAGAGAGAGTGTGTGTGTGTGTGTGTGTGTGTGTGTGTGTGTGTGTGTGTGTGTGTGTGTGTGTGTGTGTGTGTGTGTGTGTGTGTGTGTGTGTGTGTGTGTGTGTGTGTGTGTGTGTGTGTGTGTGTGTGTGTGTGTGTGTGTGTGTGTGTGTGTGTGTGTGGGGGGGGGGGGGGTATAGAAGAGAGAGAGAGGGAGAGAAAGAGGGGGGTGTATATACAGGAGGATTTAAGATGATTCATTTAGTATTATATGCTGTATATTTAATTTGCCTGCCAGGATTTGGAGCATTTTTCACCAACCTTTGAAAAATCGCAGAATATTCATGCGTCGCTTCGATCCGATCACAGGTGAATTCAAAAGACGCCCACGGGTCTCTTAGAATCTGAAAATATTCCTTCTACTCTGTAGTACTCGCCACCGTCCATTTGAACATGAAACACCAAAGCATAAAAGGAATTCTCTTTTTTAGTTCTACTGGATCTGCTCTCCAGTTTATTTGTTGAAATTGTAAAAAATCGTCATAGTTGTAGTCAATAAAATGAACACTGTTGGATATGTCTGTATACTTTATTATTTATTGCCAGGGTCTTCTTGTTTTGCACCAGGCAGAATGATAGTATATACAGTATGCTAATAGGCCTATAGGTGTATACTGTAAGCCTGTATTCTTTATTGTGATGTTGCTCCTCTGTACGTAGTGTACTTCTATGCCGTGTATCCATGTGTGTGTCTGTTCCCAAAGCATGATTTGACAGTGTTGCCAAGTCTGCTTATTATAAGCGCACTAATTTGGTCTTGTTTTCATATACCTGGTTGCATGTTCCTCTCGCAAAATCCCCCCTATACCCCCAAGGGTAGAATCGGATTTGCGCACTCCCCTACTTTTACTGTGGGTTTGATATCCCCACCAGGATCAGTGAAGCTATCTATCTATCTTCAGGATTGGCTTTGAAAGCAGTGTTTGTTTAGCGGAAGTTCTTGCTGCTGTTCGTTCTTGCCAATATATTGAATTTAGATTTCCCCAGATGTATCTGTAGGCGGAGAGGGTAAATGGTGCATTTATATGGCGCCCTTAACATTGTGCATCCCAATCTTACACACACACACACACACACACACACACACACACACACACACACGCACACGCACACGCACACGCACACGCACACACACACAATGGAATCCATGTGGAAATAAATTGGTCTATTTGTAAAACACATTTGTGTTAGTTATTCATGGAGAGCACAAGCACATTGTTCATTCATTCACTGATTTGATAGTCAAAGAGCAAAGGGCCTTGCGGCAGGCACGACACAGATGCTTCATTCAAATTCTGTGGATAGTGCAGGTGAGTAATGATAGTGCAGGTGAGTAATGATAGTGCAGGTGAGTAATGATAGTGCAGGTGAGTAATGCCTTCAGCACCAGGATAGTGCAGGTGAGTAATGCCTTCAGCACCAGGATAGTGCAGGTGAGTAATGCCTTCAGCACCAGGATAGTGCAGGTGAGTAATGCCTTCAGCACCAGGATAGTGCAGGTGAGTAATGCCTTCAGCACCAGGAAAGTCTCACAGACACCACGCAGATAAACACATATGTGGATAGTGCAGGTGAGTAATGCCTTCAGCACCAGGAGAGTCTCACAGACACCACGCAGATAAACACATAAGCCTGAGTTATGCTTTCGACTGGAGTTGTTCTGTATTATTTCACTCGATCCTGTAGGCTCACACCCTGGATCAGATCTCACCTAGGAGTCAGCCCAACCCCTTATCCAGACATCAGTCATATCAAAACGTACTTTACTGGGGTGCACGGTGGCGCAGTGGTTAGCGCTTCGCCTCACAGCTAGAAGGTCCTGGGTTCGATTCCCGCCGGGGGATGCTGTGGGCGCTGGGGACGTGTTCCTCCCTCCGCGTCATCAGCACCCACACCCTAGGTGGGGTTGGCAATAGGGCCTTTCTGTGTGGAGTTTGCATGTTCTCCCCGTGTCCTAGGGTTGATACCCTCACAAAAACATGCAGTAATCCTGGTCTCAATAATGCCTGCCCCTGGCCAGCTGGGGCGCCTAATGGAGGGGAAAGGAATTGGTTGGAATAACGTGTTCCTTCCACGTGCTACGTCCAAACCAGGAAAATCCCCACTGTCAGGTGAAAAGAAGCAACTTGGACTCCTCATGCATAGAAGGAAGCATGATGTCAGTCCGTTGTCTCCCCAGGCGTAGCAGAGGGAGTGCAGAGCCCAGGATTACATAGGCAATTGGCACTGGGTGAAAATGGGTTACAAAATCGTGGGATAAAAACGGTATTAAAAAAAATATATATACTTTACTAATGTATAACTCTCTCCCTACTGGCCTCCTGGCATGTGCACTCTCCAAATGATCCAGAATTGTCATTGATTATTCTACTGTTAGACTGAGGATATAGGTTCTTTACCTACGATCCTAGATTGATGTTGCTATGCATTTAGTATTATACCATGTGCAGTCCTTGCTTATTGTAAATCAATCTGGATTAAGGGGTGTCTACTAAATTGGAAATTCCTAAATTGTAAATGGTATTTAAAAGCAGGGAGAGTGCCTTAGTTAGTTATCACCATTTGAACAACATGATCAAGGTGTACTGTAATTATGCCATAATTCTTCCTCAGTCGGAAAGCTATTATTATTGACCTATGGAGAGCACCTATAAGAGGTTGTGGGCTTTCAAAGTGCTGTAATATTACGTCATACAGTATGAGTCTGATCAACATTATTGAATGAGGCTTGATATTATCAATATGCTGCTGAACCTGGTCTGTTTACGTATGTAGTGAGAATAATGGAGTGTCTTGTTTCTAATACACTTGATTTGCTTTTTATTAAATATATAGTACATGCTTTTTTAAATTGTTTTCTTTTTGTTGCTATTTTCCCTCTTGCTGCATTATATAGGAGCATGGACTTGTATAATAGGATATATCATTCAGTGTATAATCTTGAATCTTGTAACAATACTCCAGTCATTATGGCGTTTGTGGAAACAGGGGGGAAATAAGCAGCACGGATGGAGAGAGCCGGGTTTGAGAGAGGAGACGAGGAGAGCAGAATCATTACAGAGCCTATAGTTGCATTTATTAACTAGGAGGCCGTGCCCGTCGGACTTCCTGCATCACAACAAAAGCCAGCCAATCGGGCGGCAGCCTCATGCATCGCCATGGTAACTGAGCTTACCCGGTCCTGAGGAGGGCAGTGACGGAGAGAGAGAGAGAGGGAGAGGGACGAGGGAGAAAAACTGAGCGGTGGATGAGGCAGAGGGGAAGAGAGAGAGAGAGGGAGAGAGACCTGATACCTGCTCCTCTGATTCCACACAGAGAGGATTTAAAGCATCAGCGTTTTTTTTCCTACCTTGTTTGCGGTTGTCTTTGAGGGAGATTTTGGCAGACACAGTCTCTGACAGCAGCTTTTTTTTTTTGACAGCAGAGCCCCCTGGTCAGTTAGCAATGTGGCTACTAATACTGTAGAACGCCCTGAACTGCTACATGTCGTTGGTATATTTTGGAAAGGAAGATGCGGAGTGAACGGCCCGCTCAAACTCCGCGGAACGGTCGGCGTGGCTGGGTTTAGGTGTTTCCTACTGTAAAGGTAAATCATTTTCACGTTTGTGCACGCTTGTGTCTCCTTCTGTATAGCTTTGTAGCAAGGTACTGTACTGTACTGTACAGCACAGCGTGGCTCTCTAACTCTCTCTGCTCTCCTCTCTCTCCCCTGTCTGTCTGCACCCGCTTTAACCATATGAACCCTTGCATCCCTATATTCCGAGCATGACATAACAGGCAGACGTAGACAAGCAAACGTCCATCCGGCAAAAAAAAAAAAAACCCACAAAAAACAGACAGATGAAAATGAGGCGAATGTTCCCCTGCGAAGGCAAGACGATCTACAAACTATTCTACAAGCTTAGCAGATTAGTTATTTCCTTTTTTCCGTTATACAACAAAGTGTACAGGGGGTTTTTAAGTGGTTAAAAAACACAGGTGGATGAGAGCTACATGGAGAGGAAGGATGCCTGACTGTTTGTTGTACAGTAGGTGTTTAGAGCAGCTTAAACCGCAAATGGAGGAGAGATGATGTGTTTGCGGAAGACGAAGAAACCATAATTATTCTGGTTTAGAGGTAGGCGT
Source organism: Nannobrachium achirus (assembly GCF_963921795.1). Lineage (NCBI taxonomy): Eukaryota > Metazoa > Chordata > Actinopteri > Myctophiformes > Myctophidae > Nannobrachium > Nannobrachium achirus. Next base: position 5,865,698 of record NC_137822.1, on the reverse strand, counting down.
CTCTATCTGTTGCACAATACAGTAGGTGGGGAGGGATACATACAGGATGCCATATGTTGTTTTTTATTGCCTTGTGGCAAATACTGTACATAATTTGAACTTTTTTTTTTTTTTTGGGGTGCCGTTTCTGATTCCAAAAAATCACGCACTAATCCAACGAAGCTTGGGGGGGCCGCTCCGTTTGCTGTCCGTCTGATGGAAGCGAGCGGTGCTGTGCAACATGTTTTTAACCCATTCAGAACGGGTACACATTATTGTGTATCGTTATTTTATGCTTTAACTATTGAAAAATTGCAGATATACAAGCTCACAGCGCGGCACCGAGTGCTGCGCTGCGAGCTTGTAGATCTGCTATTTTTGAAAGATCGTGAACATTTCAATGTTGACCCGATTCTATAAGTGTCTTTTGAATCCTTCTGAGATTTTTTGAAAAACCTATGTTTCTATGTCAGCAATCTGGCTATAGCCATCGTCAAAGAAAAGGTCCTTTTCACTTAACTGGAGCTCAGTTAGTCTGTTCTTGAGAGACTACTATGTCAGTGGTTCTCAAACCTTGTGTGAAGGACCCCCAAAATGATATTTATTTGGCCACGGACACCCATCTCAAAAATATTTAGTTCCAGGGACCCCCCAGAAGCAAAATTTGAGTTACACAGGTTTTCTCTTTGAAAATACATATATTCAAAGATTTGCACACATTTTCACAACTTTTTTCAAAAATAGCAGATCTACAAGCTCGCAGCGCGGCACTCGGTGCCGCGCTGTGAGCTTATATCTGCTATTTTTCACTGGTTAAAGCATTCAATAATTCTAGGCCTAAATGGGTTTAATGGTGGTTGGGGTTGGGCGGTTCTCTCTTGTGCGGCACACGATCACAGTGCCCGTTCCTGACCGCCGTGCGCCGGTGATGCTGACAGCGGCTGCAGGGGAAATCACCCAGAACACCTCCTAGGACATCCCCACTGTTAATCTAACTCTGAGAATCTGTACAAAAGAATTAAGCAAACGGACATTTGTACACTCTCAGAGTTACAAATGGACATTTGTACACTCTCAGAGTTACAAATGGACAAATCGACGCTGAGGATTTATTTCACTGTGTAGTGTAGGGGACACAATGCATCTTAAAGACATTTTTGAATTTTTCTATATTGATAGTTGTTAGTTTTGCTTTAAACCATTGCTTTAAAAATAGATATAGATGTGAGAGCAGTACACCTCCTACTGCTTCTCCTCCAACGTCTTCTCTGGACTGAATAAATATACTGCACAGAATAAAGTACAACGTCAGATCAACAGGTATATTTGTACTGTACGAGCTCAGGTACAGTATTATGGTCAAAGTTGTATTGCATAGTAGAAGAGAATTGCCATCTGGAACAGCTCAGACGATTTCTTTTTTTTTATTAAGGTGCTGCTTGTACAAGAACTCTAAGTACTCTGAGGAAGATGCAGTAGCATCGAAACGTCAGTCCCTCCTTGTACTAGCACTGTAACCCATTCTAACCACTTTCATCATTATGTTATAATATACTTTGTGCTATTAAAAAAAACTTCGCTTGCATGGTATCAAACGCGACACATGCATTATGATCTCCTTGTATGGGCCGTTCTGTCCGTGACATCAGCTGTGGTGATGTCGGTCTCTGCGTACTTGCTATGACGTTAGTCTCGTACTACGGACATACTGTAGGGACATAGGGACCTACAGTACACACAAAGCCAGACATAGGCTTGTAGCAGATATACAAGCTCATAGTGTGTCACTTCGTGCCGCACCATGAGCTTGATTATTTTTGATGCAGTAAGTCTTTTTTTCTTTTCCTCTCTTTCTTCCTTTTTTTCTTTCTTTCTTGAGGCATTAAAAAGGTCTTATAAGTCCTCAAATTGTCACTTCATTGTCATCTGGGGGACCCCCCACCCCACCCCCCATAAAAAGAGGGTAAAAGAATCATGAAATATAACATTATTCCTATGACCTGCACTGCCCATTGAGCTATATTATATCTGGAGAAGGAACAGTAAATCCCCACTTTTTCAATTGAAACTTGCTCACCCAGCACATATTTTCCTCCTCCTGGGTTTGAGTTTTAGTTTTAGTCTAGTTTTAGTTGCCTAAATATTGTAAGATTTTAGTCGACAGTTGATTTTGATCGTCAAAGATTTGGCAGGCCTTTATGGAGTCGTGATGACTGATTTTACACTGTAAAAGATTTTACACTGAAAATTGCCGATCTACAAGCTCACAAGCTCTATTGTCAATATGTCTGGCTCATGTACAGTAGTAGAACATATACATGTAATAATCTTCTGTTTTTTTTATGTTGTGTTTTGTCTTGGTAGTCGTCATGACTGCATAAGTGTATAGTCCACAAAAGATTTAAGTATATAAAATAAAAGTAGAAAAGCAGTTCCTGCATAAATTGCGTGGCTCGCTGTAAACGTGCACAAAGTATATTATGTACAGTAGAAAATGTACACATCCCTTTCTATTCAGCTCAAGCCCAAAAAATTATGTAAATGGTAAGACAGAATTCATTTCCCAGAGGATCAATCCATTGGGAAACAGTTTTTTCAAAAATCGCAAAAAGTATACAAATTTGTATACGGTAAAGTACAACCAATAATTGCGTAAAGCTGAACAAGTTGCATTTTGAACGAAATTTCGAGCTCAAAGCATGTGGTGGAATAAAAATAAATTGGGCACAACTAGTGTGCGCTCGCTAAAGCGAGCTCACAATAAAAAAAAAGAACAGCCCGCTGTGCACTATTCAGTCATCTGTGAATCTTCTTGTATGCTTGTCTCCTAACTTTGCTATTGCACAGGTATTGACTCAGCCATATCTCTCTTAGTCGGGTCGATGAGACATTACGCTTTATTCTTTGGCAGAGCTCTAGCCTGGTAAACCATCTCGGTTGTGTGAGTTCATATTAGCAGTCTGGCTTGGCGATTTGCAGAAACCAAATTAAATGGAACAGCCAATCAGCGTCTGCCAATCACAGGGCCTGGAGCGCCGATTGGCTCTTCCCACGATGACCGGTCTGCAGAAGACACACGATTATGTGAATTCACAGGACCAGGAAGGTGTACCAGGCTAGTAGAACTCACACCAGACTGTGCATTTCGGTTTGAGCTAAGCCCTATTCTTTATTAATTTGATTGATTCATTTCTGAATGAATGAATGAATGAATGAATGAATGAATGAATGAATGAATGTTCGTTCGTTCATTCATTCATTCATTCATTCATTCATTCATTCATTCAAAAAAAGGTTCTACGTTCCCCACTTACACAAAAAAGGTCCTATGTTCCCCAGGTTCTATGTTCCCCACTTACCCCCACAAAAAAAGGTTCTATGTTTCCCACTCATCCAAAAATGCAGGAAACATTCATTTCTAATTATTAATAACAACTCAAAACACACGATAATGGGGAGAAATTACGAATACTAGTGGGACAGGGGGCACTAGGGACATCTGGACACCATACCTTTGTTATTACTGGGCATCTGGATGAGTGGGCATCTGGGCAATAGGGACATGTGGGCATTTGGACGAGTAGGCACCTAGACGAGTGGGCACTGAGGGGTGGAGACATCTGGGCACCTGGGCACCTAAATAGGATTGCCCACATGTTCTTAGTGCCCAGATGTCCCACCATATCTTGCATTTGAGTTGGGAACATATACCGGTACTTTTCTTTTTTGTGGGGAACAAACAGTAGATCCTTTTTTTGTTTGAGCGGGGAACATGGAACCTTTTTGTGGGGAGGGTGGGTGGTGGGGAACATAGAACCTGGGGAACATAAGGAGGACCCCGTAAAAAATACATCTACCTATTTGCACAGTGTACACAGTACATACAGAATTTTAAACTGCGATTTTTGTTTTCTTCCTTGTCTCGTGATTGATTACTTGTGTGCCAGACAGACAGACAGACGGACAGACTGGTTTAATTAGCATGGCCCTGAAGGCAGATGACGAACTGTTAAGTCATGTAATATGGCTGGTCCAAGTCGTCGTGGCACACACCGGTTTTCCTTTCAGAGAAAGGCTCTGATGTGCTGATTCACCACAGCTTGTTGAGAGCTGATGATGGGGAAATGCATGGTTGTCCAATTAAATGTCCATGCATGGATCTTTCTTACTCTTTTTCCCATCTTTTCTTAATGGAGTTTTACCTAGGGACGGGACGATAAACAATATTATCGTTTATCGTGATAAAAAACACTCACGGTAATCGTATCGTGGAGATGTAATTTATCGCAATATCGTCCTCCGTCATGCACTGGGATCAATTTGCCCTTTATTTGTCGAGCTGCATATCTGGTACCACTTAAATACCCTCTGTATCAAGTACGCATATTATAAGTAGCTTTTACCAATTATAGTATTTTTTTCACTCTATCAGATGTCTTTGCCAAAAAATAGCTGATCTGCTATTTTTTGGTAAACGTTCCACCCCAGGATAATGGATTTTGATTATTGTGATAATATCGTAAATCGTGATTTCTTTTGTCACAATAATTGTGACATGAAATCTTCATATCGTTCCATCCCTAGTTTTACATTTTTTTTGTCTCTTTCTGTTTACTTCACCAGGCTGTGTTTGTGGTCATACTGTATAGCTTGGTTGTGTATTGTAGTTTGTCAGCGATTTTAAAGCACGGAACAGAACTGACGGAATATGTTGCTGGTAAAGAATAACATGTGGCTTTATTTGCAAGCTAGTCAGCATGATGACAGTGTATTCCCAAGGCGGCCCCCCTCCTGTTTTTGATCAAAATAGACAATCTACAATCTCACATGGCAAGATCACGCCTGTAGATCGGATGTTTGACAGCTAGGGTAATTCTCATTCAGTTACTATACACTACACTATAAAGGAAAAAATGACTCCAAAAAATCTGCTTTAAGTGGGATGTGAGGGGTCAAACTAGGGTTTTGTAATCATTCTGAATCCATTGCAAGCATTTGTTTTGCACGAAAAACATTCCTTGGGCAAGAAATGTCCCCACAAAACGATGGTTTAGTGATGAGTCATCAATTTTCACAGTCTTTTGGGGGCCGTTTTTAGCCCAAGGAATGTTTTTCATGGAAAACAAATGCTTGCAATGGATTCAGAATAATTAAAAACCCCTAGTCTGACCCCTCACATCCCACTTTTTTGGGAGTCATTTTTTCCTTTATAGTGAGAGTGAAAATTACCCTAGCTGTCAAACATTTTCCCCGCCATTTAAAAAAATACACCCTGGCCAAATTTGTTTAATAACCCTCCTAGATGACAAATCCATTGAGAAACGGACCTTCGCTGTCGTGGTCACGGAAGTATCGGATTTGCCCCAACTAAGTGGTTCAACACACTCTGCCAGGTATTCATTAATTATTACTGTAGCCAGTGCCAGGGTTTTTCAGTGTTTTTGCCTATTTTTGAGGGTGATCACTAGCACGCACGCGTCCGTGTGGACACGATCGTCATCCCATTCCAAGTGCGTTTGTCTGATATGCAACACCAGCGCTGCTATTCCAGAGCCCCCTCAGGTAACATTTCCAAATATTTTCAGCAGAGGGATCGTTATTGAGGGGTGCTAAACGCTCCTACATATGGCTTTGTGTGTATGTATGTACGTACTGTATGCCCCACACTTGGCTCATTGACCATCTTATTGGTAAGCCCCATGTTTCATTAATATTAGTGTTTTTTTATTTTTTACCTTTTTTTAAAAGATTTGTTTTTGGGCTTTTATGCCTCTATTGATAGGACAGTAGACTGACAGGAACTGGGGAGAGAGATGGGGAGTGACTTGCAGAAAACTCAAACCCGCTACACGCTGTCATGCATCAGAGCCTATGTGGTATTCGCCTGGACCAGTAAGCCAGTGGGCGCCCAGTATTATTATTTTCAATTATTCTTTTATCATGACCTCTAGTTCCCTCCTGATGTCGCGTCGCAGTCCCAACCTGCTCAGATCGCACTGAACGACCGCTTGTTTGCATAACGTCTTCAAACTAGGACTTAGGTCTAAGACATACAGGTCATGACTTGTTTTGTGCGCTTCAAAGAGGATGACACGATCTCCCACCACGCAACAGCACATATTATTCTTCGGACATGGGCCTTTCCCCTTTGGCTCAACCGTCTTCCAGGAGAAGGTCTCTGGACTGAATTTCCACATACCTGTACCTGTATAATTGACGTTCTGGTTCCAAATATTGTTGTAGTCACCACATATGTACAGCTCTCCATTGTAGTTAAATGCAGAATGACCCCAGGGTCCCTTTGGAAGCCCTGTGGAAGGCGTGTTCAGCCAACAGTTGGTCTCTGTGTCAAACACTCTGATATCACACTGGTCCCTCCGACCCTCAATTACAAACATCTTTGTCCCGATGATGGTGGCAGAGAGTCGGAATAAAGAAGCTTGCGTAGTGGTTCTGGCGTTAATTAAAGACCAGACCATTATGGTGGTGTCCAACTTGTAGATGTCATTAATGTGTCTATTGCGGATCCATCCTCCGTGTATATACATGACCTTCCCCAAGACACAGGCTGAATGGTACTTAGTCGCTGATGGAACAGTCCCCGAAACCTTGGGTTTGAACCATTTGTGGGTGTAAACGTCAAATGCATGAAGACGGTTGTCAAACCTATGTCTGTACGGACAACCTCCCCAGATGTAGATGATATCTCCTATCAGCAAGGCTGTGTGGGCCCATCTCGGGGGAACTTCACATCGACGTTCTCCTCTCTCAGATGTCACTGGGGGCAACGTCCTCCAGAGCAAAGACACTGTGCTGAAGACGTGCACACCAATTTGATTCTTGTTGCCACAACAGTCCCCTCCAAAGGAGTACACATAGTGTCCCACTGTCACAGCAGTTTGACGGGCTGTCTTTGGTCCTCTCACATGCATCACCCAGTGAAACATTACTCACAAGAGTGAATAAATCCTATTGGTCAATGAGATCCTATTATTTGTCAAGTCCTGACGTGTGAATGCATAAAATATTCTGCGCCTTCACTCATATCGGTTCAGAGGCACAAAAGTAACGCAACGTTTGGCCAATCAGTGGAGCCGATTGTTTGGGTAAGCCAATCAAGGAAGACGATGCTCTAATATGACAAAATTGATCACGGGTAAGCCCCGCCCATGGACACTGTCCTGTGACACCTAGTGTACAATTACCACACAGCAGACAAGTGTCAAGGACCCCCGCAAAAGTGCAATCAATCTATATCTGTTTCTATATAGAATAGAATATGTCACATGCACAAATATAACAAGCCTGCAGCTAAATTATATTGCTGTGATTGTAGACTATTGATCAATAGAATATCTTACTGGAAGACAAAATCAAATCAAACTTTATTCATAAAGCACATGTATGAAGATACAGAATATTTTACGATTCTTTGCTGGATCAACATTGGGTGAGAGAGGTATGTGACAGCAGTCTGGCCAAAACCTCTTAACTCCATTTTTTAGGTTTTTGATTTTTTTTTTGGCATAAATCAAGGCTATTGATCACCCTTTCCATCTGATTGGAAAGTAGTAAAAAGTGCTTGGGACAAAACCTCCTAACTCCACACTTTCTGCCAAACCAGCTAACTCCACCCGATTGGCCCTCTCTTGTTTTTTCATAAATATGAGCTATTGCCTATTGAACACCCTTTAAGTCTGTGTGTTGGTAATAATATTGAACCAATGAAAAGTAATAAAAATCACACCCGTGTGAAGTGGAGCTGTGTGTGTGTGTGTGTGTGTGTGTGTGTGTGTGTGTGTGTGTGTGTGTGTGTGTGTGTGTGTGTGTGTGTGTGTGTGTGTGTGTGTGTGTGTGTGTGTGTGTGTGTGTGTGTGTGTGTGTGTGTGTGTAGATCATGTGTACCGATTTTTGTGACATTTGAAGAAAATATGTAGGAAAAGGAGCAAAAAGTGTGTTTTGGAGAAAATTCAAGATGGCGGAAAATCTATCCTGGCGCAAATGGGCGTGGCCTATATGGGGAGATGCGTCTTGACCCAAGGAATCCAGGGAAAAAATAATTTTAATTTTCCGATCTACGGTTCAAGAGTTACGGGGCAAAACGTAAAGTGGGCCGTTATAGCGCCACCATGAGGCCGAGTGATGTAATTATTTTTCGATTCATTCTTAAAATCATTATGAATCTCCTCTCCGAGGTTTGAAACTGTAGCTCCTATGGTTTACGAGAGAAAAATACTTGAAAGTGATTTCTTGCATTGTCCCATTATAAGTCAATGGGGACAATTAAGCGTCGTTTTTTGCCGATTACGTCGGCATGGTAAGGCGGATCGGAACGAAAGGTAATAGAACACCATTCCCAGCCGAGCCGCACATTTTGATGTATATATTGCGCGAGTGGCGTAAATGGTGCGGCACTAGTTACGCGCCGAAGTCAGGCTACATACGTGTACACAGACACACACACACACAGACAGACAGACCCACACAGCCACGTATAGGGAGCCTGTGTTTCACACAGCTCCAAAAAGCTTGCCTGGCTCCAGCCCATAGACCCGCCCACTCTCTGAGCGAACTGGTTCTCTTGGTCTGGTGTTGTCATATGACTCTGAAGTTTCTTTGGTTTCTTCACTACCAAACCAATGAAATCAATGCAATTCGTAGGAGGGGGTGGGTCTAACGAGAGGGCAATCAGCAGAAACAGTAAAATCAACAGAAACAGTGGAGGGGAGGGGGCAGGGGGGGGGGGGGGGAACTCAGCCAGAGCTCTTAATTGCTCCCTTTGAACTTCAAATGGGTTGTGAACTTGAGCTCATTTTCCCGAAAATGAACATTTTCGAGTTAGGAGGTTTCGGCCCGACAGCAGAGATAATGAACAAAGGAACATGACTGGTCTTAATAGCATTGCTTTATTCATAGACACTGTTTTTTTCTGCAGACCTCTGGGTGCTTAACACATTGACCGCCATTTTAACATACCTCCGTACTCCCACCTGCCATTCGTCTCCATAGACTTCCATGTAATTGGGTGTGCACGGATCATGCACACCCATGCCTAGATAATGCACCACGTGTGTCCACATTGCTCACAGCTTTCAAACAAAAAAATCCGAATGGAAATCCGTTCAGGCATTCATGAGATAACAGCCACTATGTTTAACAAAGATGGCTGCCAAAATGGCTGCCATGCTTGAAAGATGGGGTTGCTATGGGGGTTAAACATGCAATTTCGCGATTGCTATCATGCCTACT
>NC_137822.1:5783970-5851470 GCF_963921795.1 Nannobrachium achirus | reverse complement strand
CCAGGTCGCATACACAAATTTAAGAAGGCAATCGTAGCCAATCAGGAGCGAAAATGGGAAATGGGACAGAACCATGTTGATTGACTTTAGTCAATCAACTGTGTGCTGTTTTTTGTGTGATTTTAGGCCAAAATCTGTAGGAGCAGTGTCCCAAAATGTGTTTTGCAAAAATCTGCCTGCATGGTGGTGCGGTGCCGGAGATAAGAGTAGGGCAAAAGTGTGACGTGACGTACAGACAGACAGACAGACAGACAGACGGACAGCCGGTGGAGCTTCTCATAGTAATAAAGCGACCGATGGACCGTAGCATGAAGTTACAGTATGAGAAAGAGTAGGCTACTGCTCTTTCTCATAGAAGCTAGGCAGAGAGGTGACATTTAGCAGCAGCAAGAAGGAGCACTGCAGATGCACTTGTTTGCCTTGATAGTGGACCCCCCGTGGAGATGTAGAGTATGGAGAAGGTCAGAAGGAGTTAGCACACTGTGTCTGTGTGGACCTAGGGAAGACATATAGGGTGCAGAGGTACGCAAACTTTTTAGCTCAAGACCCAAAGAAACGTAACGTTGGCCTGGGACCAAAACTAGTGAAAACGGCAGACCTACAAGCTTTTAGATACGCCATTTTCACTACTTCTTAAACATTGTTGTTAATTGTCTCATTTATGTAATTGCGACCGAAGGTATTGTATAGCCTATATCTTTTATCTTACATAATTTAGCGAATGTCTGTCCGTCTACTACACAGTTTCGCCGCCATGGTAACCGTCTGTGTCTGCAGTACTCTGACGTCATACTCTGACGTCATACTCTGACGTCATACTCTGACGTCATACTCTGACGTCATACTCTGCATACTGCAATCACAGACTGGCCTGGATTTTGTATTCATGAGAATGGTATATAATTGAAATAGAAAACGATTAAAAACAAAATGTAAGAAACAAAAAATCAAGAGGTATTCATTCACTCGTGACCCATAAAAATTCGTCTGCGACGCACAGACCCACTGTTTGGGAAACTGTAGTGTAGGGTACCGACTGCAGAGAGGCGAGGTTATTGCATGTAGTGAGTCAGGAGTGGCTGAGAAAGTATAAACATAAGGCAATGGGAATGGGCCTGGTGTACAAGATACACTACACCTCCAAGATTCCCATGTACCTAACAAACTACTTCTTAAAGGTCAAGGATGTTCACGATCATAACACCAGAGGCAGCTCCACTAATCATCATCAGCGTAGATTTAACACTAAACAAGGCGCTAACTCGTTCTCCTGCTATACCATCAACATGTGGAACGCCCTTCCACAAGCCCTAAAGGAGAGCAAATCCCTAGCCTCCTTCAAAATTGGTATGAAAAGTCACCTTCAGACAGCAGCTACCCGTGACTTGTAAATAGACTAAGCCCCCATGCTCCCCCCCCCCCTTTTTCTTTGTATTCTGCCTTTTGTATTTGATGTTATGCTTTTGAAACTGATATTATCCTAGATAAAGTACTATGTTCTATCCGTCTGTCTTTCAATGTTATATGAGATACTTAAAGTGTGGTTCCTGTGGAAATAAGCCTCGGCTTTCTAGGATCTCCTTTTAGTTGACCTTGTACCAGTGATTTGTACTGTCATGAAACTGTACTTTTTTCTATTGCAAACTTCTAATAAATTCTTCAATCAATCAATCAATCAAACCAAGAAGTGCTGCTTTGTTTCCCCAAGAGGTACAGACTGCAGACTAACAAGGAAAAGAAATCCAAAGCACACTCTGTCTTCTGTTGAAAAATGTTATTCTACTGGAGGAAAGGTAACAGGTGTGACCTACGTGCAGGCACATGCACACATAGACACCAAAGGGGGCTCGAGCCCCTGCCCTTTTATCCGTCTGTAAAAAGTGCCCTCTCCAGACCATGAATGCAGTTTTCACTATGGTGAAAGAAATGCAAAAGCCCTCTTTCCACGCCACACCTGAAGGCAGCATTCAAGAGAATTACCTCGTCCAAACTCTCCTGAATAGAAATCCAGTATGTACTTGATTATGCTTGGTTCAGTGTGGTATCTCGCACCGAAAATAGCCAACCTCCAAGTTCACACGTTGTGAGCTTGGAGGTTGGCTATTTTCGGTGCGAGATACCACACTGAACCAAGCATAATCAAGTACATACTGTCTGCTATTGTCGATATTTTCACCAAAAGGCCCCTTTAGAAATGTCAGCCCCTGCCTCTCTAACATTCTCTGCACGTCCCTGCCTAGGTGTGTGTATAGGGCTGTGATCACCATTGTGACGAATTTAGCTTGGCGATTAATTGTCACACAAATGATTGGGATTGATTAATTGTGTTTTTTTTGGCAGAACATATAAATATCATATAATTGTATTATATAATATACCAGTAAGACTCCCTAATCGGGAGATAAGCGACCGTAGGTCACTTATCTCCACAAATAGGGCAAAAATGTGTTTTGCCAAAATCTTCCTGATCCATGTTGATGACATGAGTGTAGACATACTGTGTAGTGATTTTCGTGATTTTAGGGCAAAATCTGTAGGAGCAGTGTCCAAAAATGTGTTTTTAAAAATCGGCCTGGAGGTGGCGCTATATGGGAGAGATTCATGTTGATGGGATGAGTGTAGACATACTGTGTACCGATTTGCGTGATTTTAGGGCAAAAATTGTAGGAGCAGTGTCCAAAAATGTGTTTAGCAAGAATCGGCCTCATGGTGGCGCTAGAAGAGGGCCATGTGAGAAATGAGGGGTGGGGTCTCCGCGCCGGCAAGGCGGACGAATAGGTACCGGCCCCGGCTGTCCCGGTCGCTCCTAGCCGGAGTTACAGCATTTTATGTGAGCTGCAGTGTAGGGGGTCCTCCACTGGGGGCGCCACCACTTTTGCATCCGTTCTGGAGCACCAGGAGTCGGTGGTCCCCGGGAATTCCCCGTGAGCAGCCCCGTTGGGGTGGTCATTTGGTCAGTTTAGCACATTTGGTAATTTTTTACATCTGGGGGTCCCCCAGGGACCTGGGGGTCCCTGGAGCTCCGGGGGTCCTTGGAGGTTGTAGTTTGGCAGGCAAGGAACGTGTGTGCAAAATGTGGCATGGATCGGGGCAACGGTTGCAGAGATATGAGCAGGGCAAGAGTGTGACGTGTGACGTGTGAGGTGTGACAGACAGACTGACTGACTGACTGACTGACTGACTGACTGACGGACTTACACTTTGTGCAGGGTTTGATAGTAAATGCGACCTACGGTCGCAATAAGTAACTGCGACCTACGGTCGCAATAACATTATTACATTTCTGTTTGGCTTTCAGGCTTCGAAAAGCAAAAAGTCCACAAGGCCGATTATGGCGAATAACTTAAAGCTATACTGTGTAAGTTGCTCAACTAGTGGTCAGAGCTGTATAGCAAACCGCGGTCGCGTCCTCGTCTTTCGGCCATTTTTCGCCGCGGACCGGGCCTCACACCCCCACGTCTGCCTCCACCTCGCCGAGATCTATCTTTAGAGGGGTCCCTGGTTCCTGTGCGTTCAGGCATTCCGGAGAAACGGACTCCAGACTCCACTACAGTATATGTTGTTATGTTGAGGCAAGCTACTTCCTGAGAAGTCAGCAAGATGCGCCTGTGATTGGCCGGTAGTGTACCATGTGTTTATGATCGGCGATATGATTGGCCAACGTATACACATGATGCAGATGACGTCATTTTGATCTACAAGCTCACAGCGCAGCACCGAGTGCCGTGCTGCAAGCTTGTAGATCTGCTATTTTAGAAAAATCGTGAAAATTTTTATATTCAAAGATTTGCACACATTTTCACAACTTTTTCAAAAATAGCAGATCTACAAGCTCGCAGCGCAGCACTCGGAGCCAGTGCCGATTTAAGAATCCCCGGGCCCTGGCGCTTCTCCAAATCGAAGGCCCGCCCGCCTCCGACCGACCCGTTTTATTTGATTTACACAGGGCCTTCCAGGCGGCGGGCCCTGGCGCTTAAGCACAGGTTAGTCCAATGGTTAGTCCGGCCCTGCTCGGAGCTATTTTTGAAAAATCTTGAAAATGTGTGCAAATCTTTGAATATATATATGTATTTTAAAGCGAACATTTGTAACTCATATCATGGCTTCTGGGAGGTCCCTGGAACAAAATATTTTCAGATGCGGGGTCCGCGGCCAACTATAATTCTGGGCGTCCTTGACACGAAAAACTTTGAGCACCAACTATATAGAAATACGTTTTTCAGAAAACTGTTAGGATTTAAAAGACAATTGTAGAATCGGCATCAGGTCTCTTAATGCAATGGTTCTCAAACTATGGGTACAAATTATGGGTACAAATTATTTTGGGGGTGTCTACAGATGTTTAGCTAAATGTTAACATTGTTTTCTCACTCAACAGTAAAAAGACCAACATACAGTACAGTATAAGTGTATATACAGGGTATGTTCACATTTCTTAAGTGACAATATAAGGACTTCAAATACCTTTTTAGTAGCTCTGGTCAAACATCGGTCAAATTGTCAAATATTAGAGACAGAAACTTTGCAAATAGCAGATCTACATGCTCACAACGCCTCGCGTTGCAAGGAGTTGTGAGCATGTAGATCTGCTATTTTCACAATGGAATAGATCGAGTCAACCCTAAATGTACCAACTCCTACACTTCCAAGTGCTTGTGCAGGGTGAGGGGAGGTCCCCAGTTTAAATATGATTATTTTGGGGGTCGCGGCCGAGGAGTGCAGTATGTCAGAACGGTGCAGGATATATAATAGATCCTCATATTGTGAGGGCAGCATGACAGTGGTGAGGGGGAGGGAGGCACGAGTGACGGATGGGTTCAAGGTTGGAGGTGGGCTTACGCCCAGTGGTGTAAAGCAGGGGTCTTCAACGTTTTCAGGCCGGGGACCCCCAAACTGATGGGGAGATGGAGCAGGGACCCCCTACCACCTCGTAGGGTGGGGGGGTCGGGGCTACGACATATTTTTTATTTTAAACATGTACAAGTTACAGCGAGCAGGGTGGGCCGTACCACTGCCATTTCTAAACATACTACTTATTAACTGAGAACCAATGTCAATAATATCAACAATCTGTCAATTGCATAGTAATCATGTATTCAAGCTATTCAAAATGGATAGAATCATGATTTATTTTTTAACATAGATGTGAAAAATGAAAAAAAAAAAACTGGGAAAAAAAAAAATTGAAATCTTTTTTTTTTTTTTTAAGCAATAATTTTGCGGACCCCCTGCAGTACATCCGCGGACCCCCTAGGGGTCGCGGACCCCCTGTTGAAGACCCCTAAAGCATACATGGGCAACTGGCGGCCCGGGGGCCACATGCGGCCCTCACCTTCACTTAATGCGGCCTGCAGGTTAATATCGGAATACTGATATATTATTTATTTCAGCTGTTACAATTCCAAACATGCAAACATGACCCGCTTTAATTACTTCAATCTACTTCAGTAGCCTATATTATTATTATTTTATGTCTAACGCATTTGTATTTAAGTTCATAAAGTTATGAGTTATGAGTATAACTAGATGCATTTCAGGATTCCAACTAAAAAAGAACAAAAAATAATTCAGGATTCCAATTCAAAAGAGGCAAAAATAGCCGATCTACAAGCTCAAAACGTGTCGCGACACGTTTTGAGCTTGTAGATCTGCTATTTTTGCTTCTTTTGTATGACATAGTAGAATGACAAAGTACCACATAGCAATATGCAATGTGGCCCTCTGGAGTGTGTGTGGAAATATAGTGGCCCTCTCCGTCATTAAAGTTGCCCAACCCTGGTGTAAAGTAACTAAGTACATTTACTTAAGTACTGTACTTCAGTACACTTATTTTTTCTATATTATATATCATTTTTTGCAACCCATTTCTCCCCCAACCTGGGGAGAGTAAGGGACTGACCTCATGCTGCCTTCTATGCATGAGTAGTCCAAGACGCTCCTTTTCACCTGACAGGGGAGAGATTCCCTGGTTTGGACGTAGCGCGTGGAAGGAACACGTTATTCCAACCAGTTCCTTTCCCCCAGCCGGGGCGCCTGAGCACCGAGCACCGTTTCTTGTCTTGTCTGGAAAGGAAGGAGCAATGCACCGGAGAGAAGAAGAGGAATTATACGCAGCAGCAGCAGGAGTAGTAGCATGAGTCATGCTACTAGCAGGGGTGTCGCACCAAATTCTGGGCCCTGGGTACAAGGATTCCATGCGGGCACCCCATGAATGTTCTTCATAAGAGGAGGGGGTTTAACCCATTTAGACTTGGAACGCATTATTACGCATTATTTTGTGCTTTAACTATTGAAAAATAGCAGATATACAAGCTCGCAGCGTGGCACTGGCTTGTAGATCTGTTGTTTTTGAAAGATCGTCAGTGGTGCTCAAACTGTGTCATGTGAAGGACCCCCAAAATTATATGTATTTGGCCACGATACACATGGACGGATTAACCCCCACGAGGGCCCCTGGCCGATAATTGCAAGCAGCTTGTAGATCGTCTGTTTTCACTAGTTTTGTGCGACAGTCTTGTATGATGAAGCAGGGCTTTGCTTTACCAAAAGACGTACACATTTTAAAGTTGGATATACGAGGTTTCTGCCCGACAGCGACGATATTTTAGTGATTATGTGCGAGGAAAACGTTGAGATGATAGCCATTTTGGTTAGAACTGACTGAAAATAACTTTGTACTTCAAGTTTAAAACGATACTAAATATTTTTTCAAGTGTCCAAATAAATTCCAAATATTATCAAATGATCTCGCGGCACCCCTGGACTGCATGCCCTCGCGGCACCCCAGGGTGCCCCGTCACCCACTTTGAAAACCCCTAGTGTATCGGACAGTATTGAGACGGCTGGGAAATGGTGGCACTGTTGAAAGGACAGCTAGGGAGGTGGGGTTGGAAGTGGCAGGGCTGGAGATGTTGCGGTTCTCATTAGGAGCGACAAGGAGAGACAGAATGACGACATTAGAGGGACATGCCCCGGTTGGAAGGTTTGGGTGAGACCTGGAAAGGCTTTAACCATTATTTTATGCTTTAATTATTGAAAAATAGCAGATATACAAGCTCACAGCGCTCTCTGTGCCGCGCTGCAAGCTGGTAGATCTGCTATTTTTGAAAAATCTTGATTTGGTGCAAATATTTGAATATATCTTTTTAAAAGCGAACATTTGTAACTCAAATATCTGCTTCTGGGGGTCCCTGGAACAACATATTTTGAGATGGGGTCCTTGGCCAAATACATGTCCTTGGCCATTAACATGGAAAGGTTTTAGAACCACTGATTTAGAAGGATTTAAAAGACATTTATCCACAACTTTCCAACATCCCATCGTGCATTGCCCAGAAGTTGCACGGAGCTTCCGGCGCTTCAGCCGAGTGTGATCTACAAGCTCACAGCGGTTGCATCTGCGACGCGACGTGAGTTTGTATGTCTGCTGTTAACCGGAAGTGTGGTGCAAAAAATTCTCCAGTAAATTCCCGCGGAAAGAGGTGGATAGAATCGTTTAAAAAATATTAAAAATTTTCAAGATTTTTCCAAAATTTCAGATCTACAAGCTTGCAGCGTGGCACTCGTTGCCGTGCTGTGACCTTGTATATCTGCTATTTCTCAATAGCTAAAGCATAAAATAATGTTTAAAGTAATAATGTGTTCCCGCCGGTCTTAATGGGTTAAAGCAAAGGGATAGTGAAGATGGAGCTGCCATGCAGGCAAGAGGAGGTTTATGGATGCAGTGAGAGAGGACATGCAGGTGGCTGAGGAAGAGGCAGAGAACAGAAATAGACGATGAACCGCCGTGGCGATTCCTGAAGTAGCCAAAAGAAGAAGACTATCGCAGCGATTACCATCTGACTATAGAGTAATTTAAAGATGGGGTGCCATCATTGTGTGCTTTTTCTGTTTTGTACAGTAAGTAGGGATGGGTATCGTTCACCTTTGAATCGATACGATACCTTTTTCGATACCTGGGAATCGATACGATACCCTTTTCGATACAATTTTCGATACTTTTTATTTATCATTATTATAATTATTATTTTCCTTTTTTCTATGGGCTATTTTACACACCAAAATAGGTTATTCAGCCATTTTCATGTCAAGTAGGCCTAGTAGTAGAGTAGTTGATGTGACTACTATTACTGTTATGGCTGCTATTGTATAATTACCGGCCAGGAGTATCAAGAGTATCAAAACGAGGTATCGTTCGTTTTACGTGAACCGATACTCGATAGTATCGACGTCATGCGTTCGATGCCATTAAAAGTATCGCAGTCGATGCCCATCCCTAACAGTATGTGTCTATGAAGTTAACATTACTCCAATAAACCCCTGGGCGTGTATAATATGCAAATAGTCTACCCTGTGTATGTTTGTGTTTCTTCCTCAAAGCTGAAAGCCTTTGAGTCAAAAGGCCCAATCGAAATACACCGATTTAGTGACACACTAAAATCATCCCCTCCCCTTACCATCATACAACAACAGCTGTGGGCGTTGCTAACTGAAGGTGGGTGGTACCACATAAATGGTGGGTGGTACCACATAAAAACATAATTTCAACACTCTGTACACGTGTTTGCAACAATTCTTCCTCCTACTGTAGCATCGTAATACCATAGCACAGTAGTAGGCCTATTTATCTGTAGTATACAGATACATTTCAAAATGTTCTGGCACGTTATTTATCCCTCTTTGGCCCCACTGAGCCGGTGGGCCCACTTTGGCCCTGGTCCTTGTACTTTATATAGAAACAACGGCACAAGTAGGCGGTGTGGTGTGGCGTGGTGTGAAAACCCAGCATTAGGTGCCCTCCAGACCAGGCGCGGTCACCGCCTCCTAGCAATTCATTTTCGATGAGAGGTGGGCAGCTTTTTCGGCAGCGCAGCAAAGTTTTGGGGCGGCGAGGAGAGCGGGCGCGGTCCCATGAAATCCCCGCGAGCGTGCTCGTTTTTGCATGCGTACGCGGGCGGTGAGAGATGGATTGTGTTTATCTTTGTGAAATATCGCGTGGCGTTTACTCACTGAGCGAGTGTGTTTTTGTCTCACCGCGGCGCGGCCACCGCTGATCCTAGCGGCAGCCCCGACGGCAACCGCACCTAGTCTGGAGGGCACCTTACCGATCCTGTAGACTTGAGAGAAGAGTATGGCAGACAAAACAGTGGACTTTTTATTTCTTATTTATTTTTATTTATTTTTTGCTATCCCAGTTAAAGTACTGTATTCTCCATTATTTTTGAGGGTTGGGGGGTATGGGTGGGAGATGGTGAGCAAGCTAACTGTACTGTACGTCTTGTGTGTCTGTATTGTATGTAATGTCTGTGTAAAGAACCCAATTACGTTTTGTGCTAAACTATTTTATATCCTGGGTGAACAGACAGTTATTGTTGCTTTACTGTGAAAGATATCTGTTTTTGAGTCAAATGCTTTTATTTTGAAGAGTGTTTTGGTGGACTTGGCTTCCTGTTCAACGCAACCAGGAAACATTGCATAACAGGACAACAGTGGGAACGGACATGTTCTTTGATGCAAAAAGACCGCGAATTATTGATTGTCTTTTGAGATGATTAATTACAGTTTTAGCACCCCCTGAAGAGGCACAAGGTTAGTAGACATGGACTGTGTTTGCTACTTACAATGGAGGACTTCGTTTCTGGTTATAAGGGACTGAGGACTTTTGCTATAAATGTGTTTACATCCTGTTTAGCCACACAGTATATTGAAGGGCATTGAATGAAAGAAATGTATTTCTGCAAGAAAGGCACATAGTATGGTGCTAAGGATAATGAGAACTATCTAATTCAGAGTTTGATTTGCTATTCTTTCTGTAAGGTGTTGCAATGATAATCGTTTTGAGCATTGCAAAGGAAGGTATTGATTTAAATATATCTTACAGTATGGTTAAAAAACGTCATTATTTCATGTAATTGTATGCACTTAAAAAGGTTAAAAATAGCATTTCATTAAGTGTTTGGGAGTTAAAAGCCTTGCTGCTAAAAGTAAGAAAAACAAGTTCATGGTGAAGTCAGGTGCTTTATTTCATTGCAAAGTAAGGCTAATTACAGTCAGTTTGATTTTGTTATTGAATGGTCAAGTTCAGGTTAAGGGACATACTGTACTGTATAGTGTTCTAGGGTGCCTTTTAGAGCTTATTGAGCTAATGGTTGGTACTGCTGTTTTTGCACTGTGAATGGGAAACTAACAGTATTTTTGTTTGTGTTTTTGTATTCTCTTGTCAGTTCTTACGTTGGTTTCTGGATTATAATAAATTCATGATCATCAGTTCAAGTCTTGACCATATTTCGGTGGGGTCCGCTACAGTAAGAACTTTACCTTCACCTGCTGCAGCACACTGCCTACGGAATCCAAGAAGGCACGGGCACACAACGCAGTGAGTTGCAACAGCTGAGTGTTGGTCAAGGAAGCAGCCATTATAAAGACTGATACACTCAAGATGGATAGCATTACGGAACAGATGAAAAGACTACAAATGGAAATACAGGAGAACAGAAGCCTACTAGATGAAAGTTATGAAGACACATCAAGGCAAGAGTTAAAGGACACAATCGAGTGCAAGGAGAAACAACTTGCTGAGTTTCAACTTCAATTGGAAGGCAACGAGTTGACAAAACAACGGCGTTCAGAACGTCCTAAAGCCCCCACAGAGAAAATGCTCGCCCTTCAAAAGGAGGATCTGAGCAAAAGGGAGAAAAGACTGTTTAGTGCGTATGAACAATTTAAAAATCTACTTAGAACATCCAGAGAAAATCTAAAAGATGACATTTCAGAAGATGATTTGACTGCAGTGGCAGAACTGATTGAAAGGAGAAAGGACAATATCCTGAGAGACTATGATGAAGTCAGAGCACATGGCACTACTTCCACTGAACTGAGGCGCAAAATAGATGGATGTGAGGCTGCAACCAAAGCCATTATGCAAATCATCTATGAACGGATGACAGAGGTACATGGGGATTTTGATGCACAGCGTGATAAACAAAGTCTCCATCGGCTACTTATCCCCACCTATGCTCACTCCATATATGGTACGGCCTCACTGTCAGGTTCCAACCTGTCCAACCCAGAATCCGTCATATCTGTCAAAAGAGTTGAAGCAGCCGCAGAGCTTGCCGCAAGTGAAGCTAAATACAAATTAATGGAGGAAGAAATTAAGCAAAGAGAAAAAATAAGGATTTTGGAAGAACAACACAGTAAGGAATTAGAGATGCAACGGGCTCAACTGGAGCGTCTACAAGTAGAAAGAGACATTGAAGTCGCTCGTGCCAAGCTGGAAGTCTATGACAGAGAAATTGAGCAGACCACAGATAGACTGCCCATACAACAGAGCATCAGACAAGGCTTGGCTAACCCTCCAATGCAAAACAGAAACCCCTCTAGCCCTCCAGTGCGAAACAGAAACCCCTCTACTGTCAACCCATTGCCTGTCAATAATACCTCAACTCCCACTACTGACATTTACTATTTAGCCCAAGCAGTCCAAGACAGTATCGCTACTAACAGACTACCAACACCAGAGCCCACAGTGTTTAGTGGAGACCCAATCCTCTTCATTGAATGGAAGGCATCATTCATGTCACTGATAGACCGAAAAGCTATTTCTGCAGCTGATAAACTTTATTACCTAAAGAAATATGTCACTGGCTCTGCTCACCAATGCCTTGAAGGTACATTTTATCGAAATGATGATGAGGCATACAGAGATGCATGGAATAAACTCAACAAACGCTACGGTCAACCATTTGTTGTCCAAAGAGCTTTCAGAGATAAGCTGGCAAGATGGCCAAAAATACAGTCCAAAGATGTTGAAGGGTTGAGGTCATTTGCTGACTTCTTGAATGCCTGCCTGCAAGCCATGCCTCATGTGAGGGGCCTAGAAATACTAAGCGACTGTGAAGAGAACCAAAAGCTGCTACAGAAGGTTCCTGAATGGGTAGCAGCACTTTGGAATCGCCAGGTCTCAGAAGCACTCATGGAAGGTAAAGATTTTCCCACCTTTAAAGAGTTCTCAACATTTATTGCAAGAGAGTCAGAAATAGCATGCAACCCTGTAACTTCACTACATGCTCTTCAGTCCTCTGACTCATTCAATGAGAAAGGAATCACAAAGGAAATAAAAGGAAACAAGGCTCATGTATTCAACACCCAAACTGCAGTGAATATTGATAACGAACAAACAGTAAACAATGGAAACCCATCGCCCCCCTACCCCTGCACCTGGTGCAAAGATAATAATCATCAACTTCACAATTGCTCAGAATTCATGAAAAAGTCCATTGATGATCGACGGATGTACGTGAGGGAAAACGGACTCTGTTATGGATGTGTAAACCCAGGTCACAACGCAAAGGAATGCCGGCAGCGCTCCACGTGTGACTTGTGCAGGAGGAGACACCCTACTTGTCTCCATGTTGAAAACTACAGAAAGGTTGAGAATCAAGAAAGGCATGTACCCACTCCAACAGCATCTTCGAGCACTTCAAATGAGAACACGGTCGCCATGGCACTCAGTGTCACCAGAGTGGGTGAGTCACGCAATACTTCCATGATAGTCCCTGTGTGGGTGTCCTCTGTTAAAAACCCACTGAATGAACAGCTAGTCTATGCGTTATTAGACACTCAAAGTGACAGCACTTTCATTGACAAGGATGTAAGCAACAAGTTACAAGCAGATACTGACCATGTAAAGCTGAATCTTACCACTATGCTGGAAGAGAACACGATCATGGAATGTGATAAGGTATATGGTCTCCGTGTGAGGGGCTACACTTCATCTGTATACATTGACCTTCCTCCTTCATACACTAAAGACTGCATTCCTGTGAAACGTGACCACATACCCACCCACAACACAGCTAAGCAATGGCCTCACTTAAAGGAAATCACAGGTGAGATACCACCACTCCTCAGCTGTGATGCAGGACTCTTAATTGGATACGACTGTCCCAGAACATTAGTTCCCAGACAGGTGATAGCAGGAAAAGACAATGAACCCTTTGCCATTAAAACAGATTTGGGATGGAGCGTTGTGGGCTGCTCTAATCCACACCCGGATGATTCAGCCTCCAGTCTGTGTCACAGAATAATCGTAAAGGAACTCCCCCCAGTGACAGCTATGGATGTGATGAGTACCCGGGAGTCAGACTGTAAGGATACCAAAGGAGATGTCTGTACACAAGAGGGTGTCATTGCCCTGTGCACAGTCAAAGACGGCATAAGGAAAACGGATCAGGGACATAATGAGACACCTTCATCATTCAAACAACGGCCACACTCACCTGATAATGAAAGGATTGCTGAAGTCAGTCGTCACATTCAAAGGAAGTTCTACAAAGAGTGCACTGTTCCCACTTACCCCTGTCCCTCTAAAAGGGAAAAAAGTACCTCCAAAAATGCAATTCCAGTTCTACCCATCGGTGATCCAAAAGTGAAAAGGACTCTGACCAAGAAAACAGAGATGGCAGAACCTGTGAGTAAACGGGAACACACTGAAAGAGTTCTAGTCAAAGATCTGCAAAGCCAAGCACGTGAGAAAGAAAGTTTACTGAAATTCAATAAAGGAGAGCAGGTACCATGGTGTACCAAACCGCACCACGTTGATCTCCTTCTAGATACAGGCGGTACCCTCAAGGTGGGAGGAAGACCCCTTCAGGCATCCCTCCACTATTCATTCAAGCACCCAAAAGTTATCCCCACGAACATTCCTGACAACCTACAACCACTCACCCCCAAGCCCAATCCTTTGATTCACAGGACCTTCACCACAGCCCAACCTTCACCTGGTACTTTCACCAGAAAGGACTTGTACACAACGAAAGGATGGCACTGGTTACGGTATCTGACAGAGCTCACTTGCAGGAAATGTGAGTATATGGACATCATCGCTAGACAGCAGTGGCACTCACCAGTGACAATCTCAAGGAAATTGGAGATAGGCGATAAGAGACTGAAGAAAGCGTTTGGATGAACTGAACTATGCTGAAACCTCCAGTGCAGAAGTTAATTCTGCTGTTAAAAGCTTCTTAAGCCGAGTACAGTGAAAAGAGACACTATTGTTATTTGTGTGAAAATTATTCATGGTTTTTCCTTTGAAAACTTTCATAATTTTGGTGGGAGTGTAAAGAACCCAATTACGTTTTGTGCTAAACTATTTTATATCCTGGGTGAACAGACAGTTATTGTTGCTTTACTGTGAAAGATATCTGTTTTTGAGTCAAATGCTTTTATTTTGAAGAGTGTTTTGGTGGACTTGGCTTCCTGTTCAACGCAACCAGGAAACATTGCATAACAGGACAACAGTGGGAACGGACATGTTCTTTGATGCAAAAAGACCGCGAATTATTGATTGTCTTTTGAGATGATTAATTACAGTTTTAGCACCCCCTGAAGAGGCACAAGGTTAGTAGACATGGACTGTGTTTGCTACTTACAATGGAGGACTTCGTTTCTGGTTATAAGGGACTGAGGACTTTTGCTATAAATGTGTTTACATCCTGTTTAGCCACACAGTATATTGAAGGGCATTGAATGAAAGAAATGTATTTCTGCAAGAAAGGCACATAGTATGGTGCTAAGGATAATGAGAACTATCTAATTCAGAGTTTGATTTGCTATTCTTTCTGTAAGGTGTTGCAATGATAATCGTTTTGAGCATTGCAAAGGAAGGTATTGATTTAAATATATCTTACAGTATGGTTAAAAAACGTCATTATTTCATGTAATTGTATGCACTTAAAAAGGTTAAAAATAGCATTTCATTAAGTGTTTGGGAGTTAAAAGCCTTGCTGCTAAAAGTAAGAAAAACAAGTTCATGGTGAAGTCAGGTGCTTTATTTCATTGCAAAGTAAGGCTAATTACAGTCAGTTTGATTTTGTTATTGAATGGTCAAGTTCAGGTTAAGGGACATACTGTACTGTATAGTGTTCTAGGGTGCCTTTTAGAGCTTATTGAGCTAATGGTTGGTACTGCTGTTTTTGCACTGTGAATGGGAAACTAACAGTATTTTTGTTTGTGTTTTTGTATTCTCTTGTCAGTTCTTACGTTGGTTTCTGGATTATAATAAATTCATGATCATCAGTTCAAGTCTTGACCATATTTCGGTGGGGTCCGCTACAGTCTGTATTGTATGTAATGTCTTATTCTTGTTTTTGTACTGTATGTATGTGTTCACTTATGTGTTTTTGTACTGTTTGTATGTGTTCACTTATGTGTTTAGTACCCCCTCTAAATTGAGATGCTGCATCTCAAGGGGCGATCCTCTCAATATATTCTGACCAAATTCTGACTGCGGTATTATTGTTGGCTTGCTTTGGGCAGTAGATCTTCCATTTGTACTGTATGTACAGTATCCTCATGCTGTAATATCCATACCCTGAATTGACTTTAGATTTGGGGAATATAATTTTTTCACCACTTTTTTTTTCTCTCCTCCTGACAGGCCCGAATGACAATAATGACGTCAAGCTGTTTGCACATGGTGCTTGGGTAGCGCACCTCCACCAGCAAGAGTGCCCACTCTCCTCACACACACACACGCACACGCGCACACACACACACACACACACACACACACACACACACACACACACACACACGCACACGCACACGCACACGCACACACACACACACACACACACACACACACACAAGCTACCCCGTCAAGCACAACCATGTTAATCAAGGAGTACCACATCCCCATGCCCATGAGTGTGGACGAGTATCGGATCGCTCAGCTCTACATGATCCAGGTGAGTCAATTGAATGATTGATTGGTTGATTGATGCTTTTAATGACGGCTATTTTCCCACTAAGAGATTTTGCGAAGAGGCTGGGAAAAAAAAGGAAGGGGCCTATTACAGAGCCCAGGGGAACCCCAGGCAGCCACGTAGGCAGGGGTTTTACTGTATAAGTCAAGGGTCTTCAACGGGGGGTCCGGGACCCCTAGGGGGCTTACTACAGGGGGTCCTCCAAATCGTTGTGAGATGGAAACCTTTTTTCTCCTTTTTTATATGCATGCACTTGAACCCTAGTGTCCATATTCAGAGAACTTTAGCCAAGAGATCTACAAGCTCACAACGCCTCGTACTGCGAGGCGTTGTGAGCTTGTAGATCGACTATTTTCGGCAAAGAGGTTTGGTGTAGAGGGGGAAAAAATAGTAAGTACAGAGTGAAAGGTCAAGTTTATTAAGTATTGATGGTGGTTAAATATCTGAAAACACAAATTGACATGAATCCAAAATACACTGATGATTGTGCTGTCAAACGATGAAACTATATGGAATATACGAAAAGGTTGCGGGGGTCCCTGCTTCATCTCTCTATCTCAACTAAGGGGTCCTTGGCCTGAAAACGTTGAAGACCCCTGGTGTAAGTGGTTAACATGGTGAGGTGAGTTCAGGTTGATGAGGGAGGCGAGGTCACTCACAGGGGTCGGAGGTCATGTGATGTCACCGTATTGTTGATCAGGAGAGTGTCAAGAGGTCAGCGCCGCTTCCTCTGCAACACCTGCTGCTGTGCCATATGTCTTCTGGGTTGTGTTTCACTTTGTACACACATGCACGCGCACGCACACGTATGCACATGTGCACACACATGCACACACGCACACACATGCACATGTGCACAGTGCACACACATGCTCGCGCACACACTCAATGAATCATTTATGTCCACATAACAGATACAATGCAAGGACACCAATATTACTTGGTGCTGTAAATAACGTACTTGGTGCTTGGAGGGGTGGGCGATATGGTGATAATTATCGTTGAGACGATACAATGTCTCCACGATATGCCTTTTCAGAGATATCGTATATATCGTGATACAATTGAGGGAGCCTTGTAAAAAATCCTGTTTAATCGTTAATACAGAGATTCATTGCAGAATTAAAATTTAAAGTTCTCAAACTTTCAAATGTCAAGGTCTCCACTTAACTCTGACATTTGGTTTAATTTGGTTTCATTTGTATACTGTCAGAGTTACATACTTGTAAAGTTCAATTTAGACCCACCAAAAGGAACCCAGAGAGTCTAGTTTTTGTCAAGTAACTTGAAAAATAACCATAAAAAACAACTTGAAAAAGAATCGTGATAAAATCGTGTATCGTGATATAACTTGGGAAAATATTGTGATATTGTATTTTTCCATATTGCCCACCCATATGCTTGGTCTACCTGCATGTTTTCTTAGATTTGCCTTCTATTTCTTTCCATTTGATGTATTGATGTTGATGTACTGATGTATTACCTTGCTTCTTATAAGTCGCTCTGGGTTAAGAGCGTCAGCTAAATGCTTAAATTGTAGATTGTAAATTGTACAGTCGTCACAATATTTGGCTTGTAGATTGGCTATTGTAGATTGGCTATTTTCATGTCAAAAGTTACATTTGTGGAATTTATGGAATTTCTTTCGACTGTTTTAATTGTATTCAGAAGAGAGAGAGAGAGAGAGAGAGAGAGAGAGAGAGAGAGAGAGAGAGAGAGAGAGAGAGAGAGAGATGCCTCTATTGATAGCACTGTTAGGTTGACAGGACAGAGAAACTGGTCTTGCACAGGTATAACGCTTCTCAAACCCATTGAACAGCTATATAAGAGTGCGCTTAAGGTATTCGATAGGAAACCCCGCTCATATCACCATTGTAATATTCTTCAGAGGTACCGTTTCTTGAGTTTCGCTAATTTTAAGGTATTTAAACAGGTCAGTATCATATATAAGACCCTAAATGGTCTATGCCCACCTCCCCTAAAGGAATTCATAAAAAGGAAGCCCGATAGAGGACTCAATACTAGAGCAATCACTAGAGGGGATTGCGAAGTACCGTACCGGGTAACCGCTTTTGGAAAAAACACCCTTTCAGTGCAGGGATGTTCAATCTGGAATGACCTACCTCTAACAATAAGAGACTGTTTGTCATTTCCATCCTTCAAGTTCAATCTAAAAAAATGGTTAGTTGACAATCAAACCTGTGACCATGTATAGTTTTAAGAGTACAGCTCATGTCATGTACGTATATTTTTAACTTTTCTTTTCTAATGTAGGGTACTGTTAGTAATATGTGTTGTTTTGTTGTTTTCTCTTGGTTGAGGAAAAATAGTATTTGTATGTATGTTCTTAGGCGCCCTCTCCTAATGTAGGGTTACTGTTTGTTGGTATGTATTGTTTTGTCTTCATGTGGGGACTACGGATGAAATTTAGCATTCTTGCTAATTCCGGCTTATTTACATTGCTTTCATGTAGTGTTCATTAATATGCATTGTCCCGTCTAAATAAACAAATAAAGTAAAGTAAAGTAAAGGAAATGGGGGAGAGAGAGATGGCGAGTAACACACAGTAAAGGCAGTCGGGATCGGGACTCAAACCCGCAACGCGCTGTCAGGCTACATTAAGCCTAGTTGCCTGGACCGCTAGGCCAGCTGGGTGTACACTCACGTGGTCTGTACAGTGGCATTTTAATCCATTCATCAGATGCACTCATCTTTACTCATTTACTCATGATGATTGAATGTCAAAAAATAATTATAGTTTTGCAGTTTGAGGAAGGATAGTGCTGTGTAGTCGCAACAAAATCAGACATGTTCATGCGATCATATATAAAACTAATATATAAAACTAATTACGGGTATAGAAACCTATTGCCAACTGTTATTTTTCACGGAATGGAAAGAAGAACCTGTATTCTAATGATCCAATGTAGTTATTTAGCACCACAAGCTCTTGTTAAAGGGATGTCTCACTTTCAAACATGTGTGGGGTCATTTTAACATCTACCCAGGCTTTTATGTGCACCTCAGACTGTTCATTGAAAACGCATGTCCTTGTTTCTGCCTGGTGGCTGATTTTGTCTTTCTAATTGTTCTTTTTTAATTTTATTTATGATACATTTGATCTATCTATTAATAAAAAAAACGTGAAATATCCCTTTAATATGTTTCATTAGTTAAAGCCATACTGTGTAAGATGCCCAACTAGTGGTCATTAGCCCTATAGCAAACCGCGGTCGCGTCCGCGTCTTTCGGACGTTTTTCGTACCTTCAGACCCCCGCGTCTGCCTCCACCTCGCTGAGATCTATCTTTTAAGGGGTCCCTTGTTCCTGTGCGTTCAGTAATTCCAGAGATACGGACTCCTTCACCCTGCCTGGTAGGCGAAATTACCTAGAGAAGGGATGGTACAAACGGGCGACAACAAATATGGCTGCCATAGCGACCCCACTTCAAGATGCGCTGTGATTGGCCGGCAGTTGTATAACCCTCGCTGTGATTGGCCGGTAGTGTGATGACGCAATTTTGGCGCGAGATCCGGTCCACGGCAAGGATCTCAGTTTACATACAGAGAAGGCTTTACAGGCTGAAATTCACGGCGCGGATCTTCTAAAACTTTTGTGATTTAATAGTTAGGAGAATTTTAAGATTTGTTTTATAAAAAAAGTTACATAGTACAACTTTAAATAATTATAACCTTCACAGACAGATGTAAACTTCACTTTAAGATTAGCTATTTTCAAAAAAATGTAAAACATTTCAAAGCTCACAACACGTGGCTTTTTAGACACATTATGAGTTTGTAGATCGGCTATGTTCCCTACTCACTGTATGTATGTGCCACACACTTGTCCAACAACAACGGCGAAAAAAACTATGTTGAAATGTGGAGAGCAACAACTTGCATCCAAGATTCTAAGACAGCGGAACAAAGAACGCTCTGCCCCAGTTAGAAAAACTATCAAAAGATGACTCACAAACTGTGACCTCAATTCCACCTCAAAACTAGTTGAAATTGTTATCATCGCCGGGGACAAAATATACAAAGATTTCACTGTTGGCCGGAAGAAAGTCTGGTTCTGGTTTTCAGCATGCAAGTGTAAAATCTGCCATTACGACACCATCAAGGCCTACCAAAATACATTTTAGTTGACACAATCAACTGTGGATTTAGTCCACTAAAATCTTATAATTAGTCAACTTAAACAGATTAAAACTAAAACATTCCAGATGATTCAAATATACTAATTTCTTTTATTCAAAAAACTACAGTATGGCTAAAACTAAATCAAAATTCGCTCTCAAAATCAGCACTAATTCGTAAAAACTAGTTCTGTGCCCGGGGGTGTGCGATGATGAGGGATTGAATGTAGGAGTCTCAGAAGTAATGTTGAAGAACCCAGACCGGTGCCCGTGGGCAGAATAGTCTCCATCGATGTCCAATTGTGCAATACCCGTTATATCCGTCTGTCTGGCTGGCACTCT
The DNA here is from genome assembly GCF_963921795.1 of Nannobrachium achirus. Taxonomy (NCBI): domain Eukaryota; kingdom Metazoa; phylum Chordata; class Actinopteri; order Myctophiformes; family Myctophidae; genus Nannobrachium; species Nannobrachium achirus. The sequence continues at coordinate 5,831,223 of NC_137822.1, read as the reverse complement.
TTTATTCCCAATTTGCCCATATATGGTGTTCGTGTCCAGGCCAGTCTGTGGTGAAATTTGGACAGTAGTGATGTCAATCAGTGATGTCAGTCAGTGATGTCATTTGTGCTTTTTTTATGTCAGTTGGGCATTGTTACCATGGTGGCGACACTGTTTAGTGTCGCCACCTAATCATGGTGGCAACACTAAACAGTAATCTAATCATGAGCGCAGCTTGCGATTACCGTGAAAGTTGCGACACATATTCCCACTAAGTCAAGAAACAAATGCCACCCTTTTCACATTGGCCTGTACAAAACACATTTTTGGAACACAATTCCTCAAATCATGCATGCAGTGTCCAATTGCCGTGAAGGCCTAAGATTGGCGAGGAAGACATGCCACCCTTTTCACATTGGCCTATTATAGCGCCACCAGGACGCCTGACCTGATGGAGACCTGTGCTCGGAAGAGCACTGCTTCTAGTTTCTAGATTGACTGAGCAATCACAAGTAGGATAGCACTCTTTACTGTCACTATTGACCGCAAATAAAGCACAGCACGGTAGACGTTCATGGTTGGAACGGTGTGTAATCAGTTAACACTATCGGTTAAACGACTGATTAATTCATTCGAAAATGACTGCACATGACAGCGAGTGTCAATGATGATGGTAAAGCACACCAGTGTAATAATGAAAAAAAAAAAAAAAAAAAAACACACTTATTTTGTACCACCTTTTCTCACCAATTTCTGTCGTTATTATGCCAATCAAGCCCTCCCTGCACAGGTTTCTGTGTGCTGCCATTGCTGTTGTGTCCTACTGGCTCACCGCCCAGTGAGGAGCTCCCACCGGGAGGATGCAGCGCCTCAGCCCCACTTCTCCCAACTTGAGCTAACGCTTTCTAGAGATCGTAGGACTTTCCTAAACTGAATAAATACAACACGTTAGGGCATTAACCAAATATTCGAATATTCAAATATCAAAGTCACTATTCGACGTTGTTCACCGAAGTCGAATATTCGCTTTTCTTTATTTTTTTTCTCTTAAAAATCTATAGTTTATAAAGCTTGGCAAGGTTGGAAGTCATAAGAATGAGTTGTTAATGCCCCTGGTGAATGAATTTGTTAATGCTCTATACCAGGGGTTCTCAAACGTTTTTAGGCCGTGACCCCCAAAATAAACATATTTGAACTGGGGACCCCCACCCTGACAAGTACTTGGAATTGTAGGTATTACATTTAATGTGACTCGACTCCGCAGATAAATATTGTGAAGGCGTTGTGAGCATGTAGATCAGCTATTTTCACAATGTTCGCCTCTTGATTACTTAATATTTGACAGTTTGGCCAGTCTTGTTGAATATTTGACTATTCGAATACTTTAAGGTAGAATAATTCGAATACTAAAAATCACTATTCGTGAATGCCCTACAACACGTACTGCATACAAACACCAAACTTCCCTCCTTTTTGTAACTTCAAATGAATTTCTAAACTTGTAGCGTGGGCCAACTCACCGGCACAGCTGATGGACGATGCCATTAGTCATATCAAGGGTGAACAGTTGGCTGTACTTCTAATCAATGGCAGACTAATATTTTATAGTGACGTATAGTTTAATTTGAACACCGGCTACGTGTCCTTCATCAGTGTTTGGAGCACGGCTGGGAGCCTATATTCCAACTCATCAGAATGCTTGGCCGGAACTACACCCGTTGTATAATCTGGCTTACGGTTGTGTGGGAGAGGATTAATTTCCCGACAGCACAATGATTTGAAGCACACATCAAAGATTTACCAGGACTATTAATGTCAAGGAGGAGCAATGACTGTTGGCTGTGGTACTATATGGTTTGGCTTTTCCTCCACAGTCAATAGGCCAGTGTTTCTCAAACTTTCACATTTCAAGGTCTCCCCTTAACTTTGACAGTGTACAAATGGACCCTAACGGGTCCATTGTGATTTCACGATTAGTGGCACGGTTAATTAGAAGCTTAGGTGGCTCTCCAGATTTCTGTTGATACCAGTGCCAACCAGTTCCTTTACGTAATCCAACCAGTTCCTTTACCCTCCATCAGGCCCCGGCTGGCCAGGGGGAGACATTATAGACACCAGGATTACTGCATGTTTTTGTGAGGGTATCTACCCTAGGAGACAAAGGGAGAACATGCAAACTCCACACAGAAAGGCCCTTTCACCAACCCCACCTAGGGTATGGGCACTGATAACGTGGAGGAGAGAACACGCCCCCAGAGCCCACAGCGTCCCCCGGTGGGAATTGAACAATGCAGAACCTTCTAGCTGTGAGGCGACAGCACTAGCAACTGCGCCACTGTGACCACCGATACCAATATCTTTGTACTTTTACTCAAGTAAAATGTTGAATTCTGGACCTTTACTTGTATTCCTACATTGCAGCATTCAGGGACATGCTGGGCCCCTGATTCAGCCCGGGGAAAAGAGTTGTAGAGGCCCTCATTTCGCGCTATAGAGAGAGATCTCTCTATAGCGCTGCTGCTACTCAAAGATTTGCCATTTCAGATCATGACAAGTGACAAGCCAGTGGGCCAATTACATGAGTTATATTTCGTTGTTGTCGGGTGGAAACCTTGTATGTCCAAAACCGTTTGTTTTGTATTTATCATTTTAAAAATGATTTAAACTACTAGCACACTAGCACACAACGCCTCGCACCGTGCTTGTAGATCGTCTGTTTTCACTACTTTTATGCGACGGCCTTGTCTAATGAAGCAGTGCTTTACTTTGCGAAAAAATGTACAAATTTGATACAAGGTTTCTGCCCGATAGTGACGATTTACTTTGTTGGCCGCTCAGCCCCCAAAATGGAACGAAGCCCTGGACCGGCCGGGAATGAACCGGCCGTTCGGGAGTTTTCCCGCTTTTCCCAATGGCCAACACGTCCCTGGCACATTGATACCTTTACTTAAGTAAAACATGTGAGTACTTTTCCCACCACTGGAAGGTACAGCACAGCTGTGACCTGCAGCTCGCTATGGTCACCTTGCTGAGTCATTCATTATTCAGGGTTCAGTCCAGCCTCGCAGAAATGAGACCCTCTGCAAAGTCAGGCCCACGATAATGCTGTCCCCAAAGTGTACAGTGACACCCTCTAATTGTACTTGGACCATTTATATCCAGCGATGGAAGAAGTACTTGCGTGTTTTACCTAAGTAAAAGTATCAATAATGCAATGGAGATAATATACTCTGTTACAAGTAGAAGTCCCATATTCAAAATGTAGTTGAGTAAAAGTACTAAAGAGTTTTTTTTTAATTAGACCATCTACAAGCACACAATGCGTCGTGGTGATCTTGTAGATCTGTTATTTTCAAATGGCCAAAATATATGTACAGTATAGGGCAGAAATGGTTAAGGTGTTTACTGTTTTGTAATAATAATCAAAATTTACCAAGTGACTTTGGAACTGTCATATAATTGTAGTGGAGTAAAAGTATACCACTGTTTATTTCTCTCATCCTACTACTTTATGTTTCATGCTTGTGTTCTTTCTCTCCTTTCAGTCCGATACGCCCAACAAATAGACATTCTATTTATAACTTTAACATGTAAACGTTACATCGTGAACAGGTTATTTGATCTTGGCGTTCCGGCTCTGGCTATTATATTTCTCCCTGCTCAGCACATTTAGAAGACAACTGTTTAAGAGCAGGGAGATTATTATTGTTATTATTATACAGAGTTACACTGAACCCTTAGGGAATGTAGAGCCAACTGGAACAAACCAGTGTTAATTACAGTATGACAGCAAATTTTGCTTTAGTTTAGTAATTTCATTTAGCAAAACGCATTAATTAAATAAAAGAAGTCTACTGAATTAAGGGTGAGAATGCAGCCTTAGTCAACGAAATTATCATAAGATTTGAGTCGACTTAAACAGAGAAACTTGTGGGAACCCAGATTAGAGTTGACTAAATGGCGACAACAATGTATTTTGGCGGGCCTTGATGGCATCTTAATGCCTGATTTGCGTGCTGAGAATAGCCGATCCACAAGCTCACAAGCTTGTAGATCTGCTATTTTCAGAGTGCAACACCCGAGCCTGTATGTGTGTGCGCGCGCGCATGTGCGTGCGTGCGTCTGTGAACCTCTCGACTGTGTGTCCGCCTGAACGAGCTCACAACCAGCTATGCATCGTTCCTTGTCCACTATCCATTACACTCTTGTCTTCTTGCTGCGGTATAGTGAAAACAAAGCAAGCTGCAGGGTAGGGAGCAAGTTCAGGCAGACCACTGGAGTCAGGTCATGTATCAGATATCCATGACGGTTCACAGTTAAATATGGAGTGTTTGGACCTTACAGTATGGGTCGATTTTTACACTCTCAAGACAGGGAAATTAACATTTCTGGATTGTTTACAGTGTAACAGGCCAGCTCCCCTTAAAGATGGGGTGCCATGATTTTTCTCCCCTCTAAAACATGATTATCAGGTATTAGTACAGAAAGAGTTAAAATTAGGTTTTTATGTTGCCACACCCACAAGTTCATTAGTATGCCTGGTTGTCATGGTGGGTGCCTGGGTGGTGACCCAGCTGAAGTTAGCCACACCCACGTGTGTTGGGTGAATGGTAATTAGGGGAGTGGTTGATTCTATGATGTAATTGTATCTGTGTTTTTGGACCGGCACTTTTGACCCACAAGGTGGCAGCCTCCGGGAAAAAAACCCAGATAGAAAGGGAATACATAATTGCTCATAACAACCACACCAGGGGGTCTAATGAAGTACTGTCAACCTCCTAGACACATGAAAAACAGAAAAAGTACAAAACTATGGCACCACCTCTTTAAATACTATGGACAAGTGAGGCTTAAATGATTTGAGATGATTTATCTCAATATACTGTATCATCAGTCATCAATATATCTTTCCTTAATCCTTTGAAACTAGAAAAGCATCATGTGTCATTTTAGATTTTATTGTTGGCTATCAAAAATAGCAGTTATACAAGCTCACAAACTAGTACTAGTTAGTAAAAACTAATTTTATTAAAAAATACGGACTAAAACATTAAACAAGGCTTCCTGACAAGTCGCATACATCTTGCAGAACTTGTCCGGTGTGCTATATTTCGCATTTGTGCATGTGTAGAGCCGCAATAGCAGTTTTGCAGACCATGCCCCGACCTGTCTGACTAGTCGGTAAGACGCTTCTGCCGTCGCCCCAACGTCACAATGCGAAAGTCTCGGCAGAATGCGTCTTAATGTAAGGCTAACAGAAAACCATGCTGTCGACGGGGGAGATCGTTTAATGCTGCAATGGCTTAGGGGACAAAACTCCTGCTAAAATGAACCTTCCCCACTTCAAGGTTCTTTATCTTGGCCCAGATGGCATGATGTCGAAGTAGTGATTCAGGGGATGATCAGTGTCATTTGTTATTGAAAGTGCTAAGCCTGTGATGGCCTTTTGTTCTTATCAGAAAGTGTGTGAGTGGGAAGTCAGATGATATTGAATCAGCCTTATGCCTGCCATGTTGTTACCCTGCTGTCATTTTGAACCTCAACCGGAAAAGAAAAACACAAAATCAGCCTATAAGGGGTGTATGGTGCACCATGCAATGCATTGAACTGGAGGTGATTTATTACCGATCTAATTCTGCTTCAATCAAGCCCTGTGTCTGCGAGTAAGCATGCAGAGATGAGGGGAGATGATGGAAGCCCTTAGCTCCTCTCCTAAATTTCATTGCCTGCTAGATTACAGTCATTTCAAGCTATTTGCCTCCCCAGCCTTCATTACCAGCGCCTCCTGCAGTCCTGCTACACCTCTTCCCCAAAGTATGGAGCAGAGAAAGCTTCCTTAGCACACACAGTGGCGTCAATTCAGCAAAAGCTAAGGTATGGCAACATGATATGTTGCCATACCTTAGCAACAGGCATGATGAATTTATTTTAAGAAGTACATTTCATTTTTTCCCCTGTAGATATAAGGTATGGCAGCTGCCATACCCAATTGACGCCTCTGCCTGAGCAGGGGAAGTTACAGTCATTTGACTAATCAGTGGTGTCACTATGACTAATCAGTGGTGTAAAGTACAAGTTTGAGGTATTTTGACTTTACTTGAGTATAGGGGGTATGTGCGCATCATCATACCCGGAGTTGCAAAAAAAATGGCTTTCTGGCCTTGACAGCCCATACATGCAAACAGAAAAGTCCTATCTGATTGCATTAGATGACGTTCAACTCACTTTGCCACTCGATTTGCCACTCACTTTATGCATGCGCATACTGTACCCAATTCCAAATTGCAAAACAATTTTTTTGACAGTATTCCTCCTACAGGTTTTGTCCAAACGTTATGCAAATCATTACACAGTCACATAGTCATTAAATAAATGACTCAGATTCTTCATATTACATCCTCATTGGCTAAGATTGACTTCCAAAATTTGCAGGTGTGGCCCATGTTGAACAAGATGTCTCAAATCATGAAAACGGTGTGCACATTTTCTGTGACATTTTGCATGCACATTCCCACTATGCTGAGGAAGAAGTTTAAATCATGACTCAGGGCTCTGGGAACCTGTGAGCCTGCAATGGTCAGCATGTCCTTGTCCCTTTAGTTGATTGTTACATTTCAAGTAAACAGAGACTGTTGTGTTTATAAAGTGAGTTGTAATCCCTGGCTTAGCGTAAGGAGCAGCAGGCTGGCTCCTCAGACAGTTTGGGCTTAGCTTTCAGGCTCTGTGGGGCTAAGCCATCTGCTGCCTCCCCTGGTTTGAAACATTAGTGGGAAGACATGTCTGAATGAATGCATGGATTAATGGATGAGTGGATGAACGGATAAACGTCTGTCTGTCTGTCTGTCTGTCTGTCTGTCTGTCTGTCTGTCTGTCTGTCTGTCTGTCTGTCTGTCTGTCTGTCTGTCTGTCTGAATGAATGAATGAATGAATGAATGAAACCACCCTAAGAACTACAAACCATTGAGAGTGTCCAACACTATCTGTACCGAGTGCTATTATTCAAAACGTAGGAGACGGTGGATGAAGGAGCGCTTCTTTTCCGTTCACGCGCGTCGGCTACTCGCCATTGTCAGGGTACTGAGGTTAGGGTTAGGTTTAGGCATAGTTATACTGAGGTTAAGGTTAGGGTTAGAGTTAGGCATAGCTTTACTGGGGTTAGGGTTTGGGTTTGGGTTAGGTTTAGGCATAGGCATAGGCCTAAACCTAACCTGCTATTTGTCCCAAAGTGACTGCAAAATACCCTAGGGATGCCCCGATCAGGGTTTTTTTGCTCCCGATCCGATACCGATCAAATATTATTGCTTCCGATTCGATCCCGATCTTTCCCGATCCGATCTTTTGGCAAGGCATTAAGAAGAAAAAAAAATCTATTCATTCTATCACTTGGTTCTCAACCTTTTCAGGCTGTGACCCCCAAAATAATCATATTTTAACTGGGGACCCCCGACCCTGAAGAGTTGAGGAAGTATATTTTGTATAACACGGTTCTATTGTGAAAATAGCAGATCTACATGCTCACAACGCCTCGCAACGCGAGGAGTTGTGAGCATGTAGATCGGCTATTTTCACAATTTCTGGCTTTAATATTTGACAATTTGGCCAATGTTTAATTTGTCATTTTAGAGGTATTAAAAAGTCCTTAATTTTTCACTTTCGAAATGTGCAGATACCCTCTATACACTTAAACTTTATGTTGATTTGTTTACTGTTGAGAGAGAAAACAATGTTGCACATTAAGTTAATCATCTGGGGACCCCCCCAAAATAATTTGAGGACCCCCCTGGGGGTCCCGACCCACAGGTTGAGAACCACTGAGCTAGTTGACAGTGCAGAGAGACATAATTGCCTTCCTTTGATCCATTAGCAAGGGGCCAATTACTACTTATTGGCATCAGCTGCCAGCTGTACACAGAGTCTGACACAATCACCTTCCCTCTGCAGTGCTCTGTCTGTCTCATTTCTCCAAAAGCCCTTGAATATGATTGAAAATGATTAAGGATTACTGTGATTATGGTAAGCTTACATTTCATATCGCATTCACCTTACCTGTAACTTTCAGTACTCCCAGAAAATATTTTTTTGAAAAAAAAAAAAAACTTTTTTTTTTTTCGATTTTTTTTCCCCGATCTCCGATCTTATAAAAACGGCCATATCGGCGGCCGATCCGATCACGTGATCGGGATCGGGCAACACTAACTGTATATATAACGTGATGCTTTAATGGCATGAGAAAACATACGTTTTCATTGCCTAAGCAAGTGTCAAAAATATAATAAAAACTGTTGAAAATGGGCAACATACAGTACAGTTGGAGGGGGTACATCATTGTGTAAACACTAGAGCTATGTCACATAGCGTCGTTATATACATGTTATATCGTCATTGCCGGGTGGAAACATTGTATGTCCCAAACCTTCCTTTCTTTATTATTATTTTTAAAACAATTTAAAATAGTGAAAATAGCCGATCTGCAAGCACACAACGCCTCGCATCGCTATTCTGCTATTTTCACTATACTTTCCTGCGACACTCTTGTCTTTTGTGATGAAGTAGGGCTTTAGTCTACAACAAAATATACACATTTGAAACTTGGAGATACAAGGTTTCTGCAGTGACAATATACTGTATATACTGAGGGTATGAAGCTTTTTGAAACGAATACCAAAGGGTTGATTCACACTGTAATAAGGAGCCTAACTAATTTCGGTTCGGCAATGTCCAGACCCAAATATGGGTTTCCCCTCCCGGTTCGGGGGGGGCGTCAACCGACTAAACTCGGCTCCATGGTGCTGCCGAAATGTTGTGACCTCCCGACTTAATTTCGGTACTCAGCGGTGTCTTCTCATTCATTCAGCCCGGCTCCAAGTTCATATCCTCGGCTATGAAGCCAAGGAAACAGCCAGCGGTCGTTTGGGAGGGAGACACGCCGACTGGTCATTCAGTGTGCAGCGTGAGGGCCAGTCAGATATGTATCCGCCCTGCAACGCTCATTCATCGGCCACAAACGTTGTCATGCCATGGACCTCCAATATTTACAAGCGACTTCGGCACTAGCGTTAATAAAGTATGAATGGACTCCCCCCGAACTTAAATAATTTCGGGTCGGGTAGCCCTCCCGAACCGAAATTAGCTATATGCTCCTTATTACAGTGTGAATCGACCCAAACTGTTGTCGTTGTTGTGGTTTCATGTCACCCTGCAGAAGAAGAGCAGAGAGGAGAGCTGTGGCGAGGGCAGTGGGGTGGAGATCCTGGAGAACAAGCCCTACGAGGACGGCCCGGGGGGCTCGGGCCAGTACACCCACAAGGTGTACCACATCGGCAAGCACATCCCCTCCTGGTTCTGTGCCATCCTGCCCCAGGCTGCCCTGCGCGTGGAGGAGGAGTCCTGGAACGCCTATCCCTACACCCGCACCCGGTGAGAGAGCTAGAAGAGCGTAGGGCATTCACCAAATATTTGAATATTCGAATATCAAAGTCACTATTCGACGTTGTTCACCAAAGTCGAATATTCGCTTATATTATTTTATTGTTTTCTCTTTAAAAAATATATAGTTTATAAAGCTTGGCTAGATACGAAGTCATAATAATGAGTTGTCAATGCCCCTGTGTGGATGAATGTGTTAATGCTCTATACCAGGGGTTCTCAAACCCACAAAATAAACATATTTTAACTGGGGACCCCCACCCTGACAAGCACTTGGAATTGTAGGTATTACATTTAATGTGACTCGGTTCCGCAGATAAATATTGTGAAAATAGCAGATCTACATGCTCACAACGCCTCGCAACACGAGGCGTTGTGAGCATGTAGATCGGCTATTTTCACAACGTTCGCCACTTGTACTTTGACAGTGTTGCCAGTCCTGTCGAATATTCGACTATTCGAATACTTTGAGGTCGAATAATTCGAATACTAAAAATCACTATTCGTGAATGCCCTAGAAGAGTGTAGCCTGGCATTAGCCAGACCGATAACGCACATTCACTCTGAATGACCAATCAGCGACTGTGCTCCACTGTTTCAGTTGAAACGCAGTCACTGATTGGCCCGGTCATTTTCTGATTTCTCATACTCCCTCCCTATATGGGCCGAAGTCCAGACTGATACTGTGGAGGAACGTGTGAGTGAATCCACGTTATCAGTCTGCTGCCTAATGCCAGGCTAAAAGAGATGAAGCAGGCCCTAGGGCTGTCACGATTATGATATTTTACATGACGATTAATTGTCACTGAAATAATTGTGATTAATGGTATAATTGTGTTTTTGTCGTTGACAATTACATTTCTGTTTGGCTTGTAGGCTTTGAAGTTGCACATGGCAGATACAACACATAGCCTAAATATACAAAGAAATTACTGACATATTTGACAACTTTATACTTAAAAAAGACCATTGATAGTGGATATGGCCGATCTACAAGTTCACAACGCGTCGCTATGCAACACTTTGTGAGCTTGTAGATCTGGAAACATGGAAACGATTATGATGATTATGACCAAATAATTGCGACTATGTCAAATAATTGCGGTTAGACGATTATGTAATAATTGTGACAGGCCTAGCAGCCTACTGTTTAAACCAAGGGGTTCCCAAACAGTGGGTCGGGAGACTCGGGACGGACTCAAGCTAAATCGTTGGGGAACCGCTAGGGCTGTCACAATTATTACATAATCGTCTAATCGTGATTATTTGACATTATCGCAATTATTTTGTCATAATCGTCATAATCGTGAATGTTGAAAAATTTCCGAAATAGTGGAAATAGCAGATCTACAAGCTCACAACGCGTCGCATTGCGACGCGTTGTGAGCTTGTAGATCGGCTATTTCCACTATCAAAGTTATTTAATTAAATCGTTAATCGCCAATTATTTCAGTGACAATTAATCGTCATGTAAAATGTCATATCGTGACAGCCCTAGGAACCGCTGCTATTTGAGTGTTTGTTCAGTAGCAGGGGTCAACCCCCAACCTCCAGCTCTTTCGGGCTTGTCGATTATTGGCAAATGTTTGCCTATTAGCCTTATTCACGGCCCGCCCACTCAGCAAATTTCTCAGCATCCCGCGGGTGCTGACATCAATTTAGAAGGGGAAACTATAACAGAAATAGCTGGACTTAAAGCCAACAAATCATTATTTCGAACGGTAAAGTAAATTATAATGCTTTGTGCCTTTTACTATCTTGTGTTCTTGATCATGCTATCCATATTTTATACTTTACTATTCAGAAATTGCATTAAATTTGCGTTTTCTTTGCGTTTTCTGTGTTAACTCTGTAGGCTGTAGAAGGATTTTCCCCTTCAAAATGTGACTTCAGCACCCGGGGGATGCTGAGTGGGCGGGCCGTGAATAAGGCTAATTATGACTAGAATTGCGATGCCGTGATTCAAGCAGCCCTAACGACCTCTCTGTCCCTTTCTCTCAGATACACGTGTCCCTTTGTAGAGAAGTTCTCCATAGACATTGAGACTTATTATAAACCGGACACTGGGAGTCAAGGGGACGTCTTCAATCTGTCTCCTGCGGAGAAGAGACAGAGGACAATAGGTCAGTGTTTCACGCACGCACGCACGCACGCACGCACACACACACACACACACACACACACACACACACACACACACACACACACACACACGTTTGCACGCGCGTTTGCGTGTGCGCGAACACATACACTGCGTGTGAGCATTCTTCTGTTGTCGACCTGTGTGCATCCAAGTCTGTGTGCATTTATGCATGTACAGTATGTGTGTGTGATAGTGCGTGAGTGTGTGTGTGTGTGTGTGTGTGTGTGTGTGTGTGTGTGTGTGTGTGTGTGTGTGTGTGTGTGTGTGTGTGTGTGTGTGTGTGTGTTTGTGTGTGTTATCTCAGCATGATGTGGGTTGCAGATGAGCTGAACACAAACATTCCCTGCAGGGGAGAAGAGTCCTTGGTGTGATTACATAACACACACACACACACACACACACACACACACACACACACACACACACACACACACACACACACACACACACACACGTATTACCATACCACATACATGGAGATGTCAAAAGGAATTTGCCATTTAAAAACTCAACCCCAAAAACCCTAAAATCTATACCTCATCTTAGCCCTGACCCCAACCTGAATCCTTTCTTAATTCTAACCAGTGGTGGACAAAGTGTATACTCGAGTAAATACTCAAGTATTCAAAAGAAGAAATTATCAAATACATTTTCTACCAATTGCACACTGCATAATTTTGCATGAAGTTATGTATTTATTTATGTATTTTTTTGCATTCCTGAACGAAAAATGTATCATTTGAGTCGATTGGCTTAGGAATGCGCAAAAAAGGGGCAAAAAAAGACTTCAAGGCTTCATGGGGTGTGTAATTGATATAAAATAATATTTTTTAGGGGTGACCTACTTTATAAGTTTGAAATGAATCAGCAGAAATGTCATCAGCCAGACGAAAAACTCAAATCCAATGCTCCAAAGACTTCAGTACAGTACTCAAGTAAATGTACCAAGTTACCATCCACCACTGATTGTAACCTTGGCTCTGAAAAGCTTTATAAGCCATGAAAATGAGCATTATATCCTCAAGGTGACCAGAAACACTTCCCATTGAGTCACATTTTGTTTGGTGTTTACTATCCTCGAGAGGACATTGTGATCCCATGTGGCGTACACACACACACACACACACACACACACACACACACACACACACACACACACACACACGCACACGCACACGCACATGCACGTGCACAGCAGGATTGCAGCATGTTATGGCGGCATGCTGGCTGGTGCGCTCTTCACTCATATGATTTGCATAAATTCATATGGATATTGTAGATGCTTCTGCTGCCCTCTCTTAACCACGTTAAACCCCGGTATCCTTTTCAGAAATCGAAAGGGGGGAAAAAGGAAAAAGAAAAGGAACAAAAACATTCCTCAAAAAAATCTCCTTTTCCTGAAAACAGTAGTGAAGATAGATCTACAAGCTATTTTCACTATTAAAAAACAACAAAAACAAATGAATAGGCATAATGTTCTCTTTTTTGGACATTATAGTACAAGGTTTCCACCCGACAGCGACAATATAGTGTTTAAAAGTGACAACCGGGAAGCAAACACTTCCATCATGTATTCTGTTGGAGGATAGGAATAGTCCTATGGGGGTGATCCTAAGCTTTGGAAAGCCCTCCCTGAGGATCTGAGACTAGCACAATCAGTGCTACTCCTTTAAATATCTTCTGAAAATGTAGGACTATTTTGCCTTTCAATTTGCATCTCTGTGCTGTAATGTGTTTTTCCTGTTGATAACGTGTTGTTTTTTATTGCTTAGTTGTTTGATGTCTTTGATGCTCTGTAAAGCACTTGACATGTTCTGTAAAGTAACTTAGGTGCCGGCTACACGGAGCTGGATATTTCTGAAGCTAGACATTTGCTAGACATTTTTTGTGTGGTTGGGGCTTGCAGCCACGCAAAGCTGGAAATTTTGGCCGCGAAGCTGGATATTTTTGAAACCGGATAAATAAGTGGAGACATTGAAAAATATCCGATTCACTGGATCCGTGTAGACATGGAATCCGGATATCTCTGAAGACTTTACCATGTGTGTGCTTGTCCCCCTATTGGAGGTCTGGGGACTCAGATTATTTTAGACCTAGATATCTTTGTCGTGTGGACCTAGATATCTTTCTATGTGGATACCTGAAAAACCGGGATATATGAAATATTCAGCTCCGTCTGGCCTAGGCCCTAGTTTAGAAAAGTGCTAGATTAACAAATTCATTTTCATTTACCAGTGGTAGAAGAAGTACTCAAGTAGCAATACTGCTATGTAGAAATACTTAATACTCAAAAAATACTCATTATGCGCAGAAGGTCCCATTTCACACGTTTTCAAATGTATAAAATGTTAAAAAATCGTTCCATACAGCAGATCTGCTAATTTCACTAGCGTGGGTCCCGGGCAAACGTCTAATCTCTCTTTGTGGGTCTCGACCTGAAAAGTTTGGGAACCACTGCTTTACACCAGGGGTTCTCAACCTGTGGGTCGGGACCCCCAGGGGGCTCCCCAAATTATTTTAGGGGGTCCCCAGATGATTAACTTAATGTGCAACACTGTTTTCTCACTCAACAGTAAACAAACCAACATACATATTAAGTCTATAGAGGGTTATCTGCACATTTCTAAAGAGACAATTTAAGGACTTTTTAATACCTTTTTTAATACCTCTAAAATGAGAAATTAAACATTGGCCAAATTGTCAAATATTAGAGGCAGAAATTGTGAAAATAGCCGATCTACATGCTCACGAGGCGTTGTGAGCATGTAGATCTGCTATTTTCACAATAGGATGTGTTCAACAAAAGGTAATGCCTCAACTCTTCCAACTCCAAGTAGTGCTCGTCAGGGTGGGGGGTCCCCAGTTAAAATATGATTATTTTGGGGGTCACGGCCTGAAAAGGTTGGGAAACCACTGCTAAAGGTTGGGAAACCACTGCTTACCACTGTGTGTTCCATCCAGACCCCATAGACATAGTGAGAGACTACATCCCTCCACATGAGTACCTGGTGGAGGAGGACCCCAAGCTCTACCAGTCTGTGAAGACCAAGCGAGGCCCGCTGACGGACGACTGGATCGAGGAGATCAACAGGAGCCCCGGCCAGACCCCCGTCATGTGTGCCTACAAGCTCTGCAAGGTGGAGTTCAGATACTGGGGCATGCAGTCCAAGATCGAACGCTTCATCCATGACGTGGGTAGGTGTACCGTTGTCAAGCACGTGCACACATATACATCAAAGGGGGCTTGAGCCCCTGCCCTTTTATCTGTCTGTAAAAAGTGCCCTCTCCAGACCATGAATGCCGTTTTTGAAGCGGTGAAAGCCGCTTCCAAGGAGTGGCTTTGTCACCTTGTACATGTCCCGTGCATGCAGAATTGAGGATTGGTCAAGCTTCACATGACAATTTGGCCCTCCAGACAAAATCATTCATTCATTCAGAATTCATAAAAATATAGAACTAAAGCACATAGAAAGTATAGATCTAGAACACAGAATGTATAGATCTAGAACACAGATTTCATAGCTCTAGAACACATAGAATAAAAATTCACCGCTTCACTTCGAACCGAGGTTTGATTTTTATGGTGAAAGAAATGCAAATGCCCTCTTTCCATGCCATACTTGATCATGCAGGAGACCCGGGTTCGAATCAGTTTCCACTATCTCTGTCTGGCAGAATAGGACATGACATTCACTCATTGTAGCAGTAGGGCTGTCACGATTATGACATTTTACATGACGATTAATTGTCACTCAAATAATTGCGATTAACGATTTAATTGTGTTTTTGTCGTTGACAATTACATTTCTGTTTGGCTTTTAGGCTTTGAAGTTGCACATGGTAGATGACACGTAACCTAAATATACAAAAAAATTACTGACGTATTTGACAACTTTATACTTCAAAAATAACATTGATAGTGGAAATAGCCAATCTACAAGCTCACAACGCGTCGCGAGGCGACGCGTTGTGAGCTTGTAGATCAGCTATTTCCACTATTTTTTACTTAAAAATATATATATGAAAAACGTTCAATATGGAAACGATTATGACATGACGATTATGAAAAATAATCGCGATTCTGTCAAAAAAACGCAATTAGACGATTATGTAATAATTGTGACAGCCCTACATTGTAGTTTCGTGCTCTTCTGACCAAAATCACTATCTTTCGATAGCTCTCTCCCATTTGTCTCCCAGTAGTCAAGAGCCGACAGAGGAAAATGAGACGGAACGAGCGTGCACAGTATAATAGGAGAAGAAACAAGGTTAAGCAATTACTGTATATGCAAGAGAGAAGTGTAATTTTGAAAGAGCAGAACCAGAGAGAACCCTGTCTCTCTGAGATAACGAAGCGGCAGACAGGATAATTTGCTGCCTATACAATATGTGTTCAGCTGGCAGGTTAATCACTGTAACCTGGGTGCTGTTTATACACTCTCCATGCTCTCAGACCTTTTCTCTCACATACTGTAATAGACATACAGAAGCTCGGATCATCATCATTAACCACTTTAACCCAGGCTGTGTCATCCCAATTTTTGGGCGTGTCATTATAGAGCGGAAATAGAAATCTGAGTTCGCACAACGCGTCGCAATGGCCAGTCTTCCTCGAGGCCACACTTGCGTGATCTAAGCTCACTTAGATGCTAACGAGATGAACTTTTAGATCTGCAATTTTTGCCAAGTTCCCCTTCTCCTCACTTGTATGACATGCACAGAATAGGGACGCTGCTGGTATATCTTCCCCGTTCTAATAGGTTTACTGTATAATAACGTCCAAACTGAATCAAAAAACGCTTATCTCCATAATTTAGTTTTTATTTTTCTTCGTAAATTAACAGTTTTGGACAGGTTTTATTCCCAGACGACAGCAGCGATAAGCTGGAAAGCGCTGGAAAGCTCGGGCAGTTTTAAAGCCTTTTGCTATTTTAAAATTTCCTAGAGGGTCAACAGACGGCGGGCGGGCAGGCAGGGTGGACGTCACAAACATAACATGCGGACCTGCGAGGCGCACCTTTGCTCCGATTCGCACCAGCACTGGTCAGAGGTCTGCCATCAGAATAGCCTCACCAGGGACCACGTGTGGCACCCAGGGGCCCGCCAGGCCCTGCCACAGGACCCTGGGTGCTCCGCCCTCTCTCTGTTCCTATTGGCCTGGTTTTAAAAAGCCATAACTCCAGTTCCCAGAATGCTAAACGCCCCAAACTTCGTAGGTGCTCTTAGACGGCCTACAGGGACAGGTTGTCATATTGGCTGGCCTTTAAACAGCCACCACTCCAGTTCCCAGGCCAGCATGCTTGTACATCTGCTTTTTTTGAAAAATCTTGAAAGTGTTTGTGTTTTTGAACACAAATAGTCTCTTCTGGAGGTCCTTGGCACAAACTCTTATCAGATGGGGGTCCGCAGCCAAATACATCAATTTGGGGGGTCCTTCGGCATGACCACTGCTTTATTAGAAGTCATTTTGTAGAATCGGCCTTAGGTCTTAATGGTGTTAAAAGCAGACGAGTAACGCGTCAGTCACACTCGGCAGTCAATTGAATGGAAAATGTTTACAACAGGGGGGTCCGGGACCCCCGGTTGTAGAGTTACTACAGGGGGGCCACCAAATAGTTGATCTACAAGTTCTGCGAGGCGTTGAGAGCTTGTAGATCAGCTATTTTCAGCAAAGAGGTTTCGTGTAGAGGTCAAAAAGAGCAGACCAAGTACAGAGTGGAAGGTCAAGTTTACTACGTATCGACGATTGAAGTGGCTAAATGTCTGAAAAAACATTAACACGAAGATCTGCATAACGCATTTATACTGTACATTATGTAGAGGGGGGTCCCTGCTTCATATCTCTCTCAGTTAAGGGGTCCTTGGCCTGAAAACGTTGAAGACCCCGGGTTTACCGCGGTGTTTTCTAATCCCCTTCCCCCCCAGGCCTACGCAGAGTGATGGTCCGAGCCCACCGGCAGGCGTGGTGCTGGCAGGACGAGTGGTACGGCCTGACCATCGACGACATACGTCTGCTGGAGCTGGAGACGCAGCTGGCCCTGGCCAGGAAGATGGCCCAGTACAGCCTGGCCGAGGAGGCCGAGGGGGGAGCCCAGACCAACGGCTCCCCGGCCGGCAGCCATCATGCGGAGCACGGGGACCACCACCAACACCAGGGGGGGTCCTCGGAGGGCCTGGGCGTCATCCCCGAGAGCAACGCCACGCTGGGGGACGAGGCGCGCGGGGAGCTCACCAAGCAGTGGTCCGTCTCCTCCCGGTCCTCCAACCGCTCTTCTAAGAGAGGTGGGACGTCACGTTATCTTAACACATTTATAGGCCTAGAATTATTGACTGCTTTAGCTGTTGAAAAATAGCAGATATACAAGCTCACAGCGTGGCACTCTAGAATTATTGACTGCTTTAACTATTGAAAAATAGCAGATATACAAGATCACAGCGCGGCACCGAGTGCCGCGCTGCAAGCTTGTAGATCTGCTATTTTTGAAAAAAGTCGTGAAAATGTGTGCAAATCTTTGAAGGTATGTATTTTTAAAGCGAACGTTTGTAACTCAACTTTTGCTTCTGGGTGGTCCCTGGAACTAAATATTTTGAGATGCGGGTCCGTGGCCAAATAAATATCAGTTTGGGGGTTCTTCACATGAAAAGGTTTGAGAACCTCTGACATAGTAGTCTCTCAAGAAACTCTCTGACATAGAAACATAGGTTTTTCAAAAAAAACCTTAGAAGGATTCAAAAGACACTTCAATCTGGGCAAAATTAAAATTTTCACGATTTTTCAAAAATAGCAGATTTACAAGCTCGCAGCGCGGCACTCGGTGCCGCGCTGTGAGCTTGTATATCTGCTATTTTTCACTGGTTAAAGCATTCAATAATTCTAGGCCTAGACGCAGTGAAATCAAAGATTAGTTTTTTCACACTTTAAAAGCATATCTGGAGTGATAATATGGCCATACCTAACAGTGGATGCCAAAAAAAGTGAAACAATCGAGTGTTTGTGTATTATAAGCCCTAAGCCCAGCCCCTAAACAGAAACGCAATGTGTGATGACGAACATCAAGTCTATTTAATAATTCACGAGGTCGTCCTCCATACAGAATGACTGACAGATGTACTCCCATCCCGTGGGAATCCGAAAAGAAAGAACTTCATCCAGTATTTCCTATGTCTACAGGCAGCCCGTCTCACCAGAACATCTCAGAGTGGAGAATGCAGAGCATCGCTCGGGACTCCGATGATAGCACAGACGATGAGTTTTTCGACGCACACGGTACGCTCAAAAGACCGGCTCTGTTTTGTACATACTATAATCCTAAAAGTGTGTGCAAATTAGGCTATTTAAAAAGCGAATAATTGTTTGCTCTAATTAACTTGGCCCAGTCTTTGGCGCTTAACTCACTTTGGACAATATACAGCTAGGGCCCAATTTCACAACTGCAAATTGCTTCTCATTAAGTGAACTTGCATTACTTAATTGGAAAGCTGCTTAGTAGTGTTAATGTTAATGTCAAATTGTTTTAATTTCCAAACTGTACAATAGTCTGATTTTAGGGTTATTGTCATTGCAAGACCCTGCAGTTAAAATGTTTCTGTACAATAATGGTGCCAGCAGTATATAGGCCTATCACTCAAACTTTCCATGCCTTTGATTTTTTTCTTCTTTTCGTCCTGCAGAAGACTTCTCTGATAATGAGGAGATGTTTCCCAAGGAGATCGCTAAATGGAATTCCAATGATCTGATTGACAAAATAGAGACGATAGAAGCAGATGAAGCAAATGGTAGGTCACTTATTATTCATGTATATATACTCAGATTATCACCTCAACCAGCCAGGTCGTTGCACATGGTTGCCTGGCTGATTAAACTGTGCCAGAGTGCTGGATGGTAATTTGTCACATACCCATATTACGGTAATATTTATTCACAAAGTGAATAAGAAAGAAAATAGTATTTGATCAACCCTTTAATTGAATAGATAGTTAATTCAATAGACCCTGGCTTAACTATTTTGGACATGTCAAATCTTCAAATAGTTTCAAATAGTTTCAAAGACCTTGAAACGTGAGATTGTAGATCGGCTACTTTTGCCATCATACCACCAAGAATATACCAGGCTTGTTTTAAGAACATGTTGTATGTTGTATTGCTTTGTCTGAAATGTGCCATTGATTGATGTTAGAGGCTGTTTTGTTTTCTTACTTATAAAAGTGATTAGTGGGCTTCGAGGACTAGACTTTGATATTTACTGTGTAAACAAGGGTTATAACTGTATTTATTTACACTGATTAATTGGTGGCACCACATTGGCACCACATTGGCACCTCATTTCGTGGGAGTGTCTGTGGGCGGCCTCAGAGGTTACAAATGACAGTCCTCACTTGCCCACCTTAAGGCTGGTTTTGACCGTGGAGGTAGGGTGAGCACTGGGAGAGACATATTTTGTTGACTGCACTTTAGCACTTTCACATTTTTCGTATTTTCTCACTGTTAACTTATTTTCTTGGCACATATTTATTGGATTGGATTGTAATAATTTAATTTAATTTTTTGGATGTGTTTGGTTTTAGTTTCCACATTATACAGTTTTTATTTCCCAGGCTTAGCCTGCCGGCTGATTAACTTATTGGGGGTTACTATGCATACTACTGTATGCATGAACAGAATTTCACAGTCTGTCTAAATACTTTTTCCTCTGTGTCTAAATGTGTATTCACAGAATCCCTGTATCAAGAGTCTGGTGAAGAATACACAGTCTCAAGTAGTCAGGACACACACATTGAGGTATGATTTATTTACTAACATTACTCATGTCTGCGTCAAACTATCGTTGCCTGTATCAATAAATGATGATCGCTTCAAACTAACCTTCACTTGTTCTAATATGTGGAGAAATTATCGCGCAACTCTACCTAGTAAAATCCTCCAGTGTTCGTTAGGGGTGGGGGTGGGGGGGTATCTATTTACTCAAATATAAATATTTTTAATGCCACAATATTAAAATCAGTTTTAAAGTTCAGAATCTTTTTTTATTATTATATATTTTTATTTTTATGTGAGAAAGACTGACTGACGTACTCTGGCTGCATTGATAGTGATATAGTGCAGTCTTTATATTGTTTATAATAGTTTTAAAATGTTCTAGTATATAAAAAGCAAAGTAACTTGTGGGGATCGCAATAGAGGGTATGCGCATGCATAGGGTCAATGGCAAATCGAGTGGCAAAGTGAGTTTAACGTTGTTTAATGCAATCATAGGACTTTTCTTTTTGTATGAATGGGCTGTCAAGGCCATAAAGTATTGTTTTGCCACACCAGTAGGCGTTCCCTCTTCCCGCATAACTTCCGGGTATGATGATGGCGTGATTCCTAAACCCACCAGGCTTGAGCTAAGACCCGCCTCGCGGAAACGCCTCTCTCAATAATCTTAAGTATGAAAGTGCATATAGTGCTCTTAGTGCAAAGCAATACTATACTACTACCTACTGATCCATTACAATAATACACGCTGCATAATATGCCCAAAGCCATATCCAAACTATAACAATTTATCTGATAATCAGTAAGAGTTTTCATTTTGAACTTTCTCAGTACGTTTTTCTCTTTAGCAAAGTTACAAAGTGTTCCCTTTTTTGAGCACAGTACAAAGTAAAATGTTTTAGCACAGTTTATTTTGAGCACTGTAGTGACAAATTAATAGCTGTGCATTGTGCAAATGCAGGCTTTTCTCAGTACAAGATTATCTTCATGCCTTTACTAGGTCTGACTTTATCCACCCTCCATGTGTCTGGGCAAGGATTTCAGCCACTCCTGGAAGTTCTTGCGTTTCCGCGAGGCCGGTCTTAACTCAAGCCTGGTGGGTTTAGGAATCACGCATGATGATGATGTCACATGCATACCCTCTATATAAATCGTAATATCTAATCGCAACAATGTTGAATTGCAGAATCACAATACAATTAAGAATTGCAAAATAAATCTAATCGGCTGGGTGGGGGGGGGGGGGGGGTTCCCCAGATGACAGTAAAGTGACAATTTAAGGACATTTTTAATACATAAAAAAATTAAATGAAATGAAAAAAGAACATCCTCTATTTTCACAATATTTATCTGGGAGTCAAATGTAATGCCTCAACTCCTACAATTCCAAGTGCTTGTCAGTGTGGGGGGGGGGGGTCCCCAGTTCAAATTATTACCTTTTAAATGTCAAGGTCCCCCAGATTTGATATGCATTAGGCAACAGCACACCATTTTTGATAACAGGATCCCCCCCCCCCTGGCTCTCAGTGGTCTATTTGGTTCCATTAGCGCACTCTCTGAGTTACACTTACAGTAGCCGGGGACCCCCTGGAATGAGCCCGGAGGGTCCCTCGTCCCCACATTGAGAAGCAGCGCATTAGTATAGGACACATGGGACGCATGCATTATTATGCCACTTGTACTCTCCACAGAACGAGACTCTCCTCCACATACTCTCCCCCTCACTGTCACGGTTTGTGGTACACTGGGCATGTCGTTCATTTGTCTTTCTCTGTCTCTCTCTCTCTCTTTCTCTGTGTCCCATGTTCTGTTCCATCGCTCACCCCCTCACCCCACTACTACACACTCACTCTGCACTCTGCTGTCTCCTCTCCTCTCCTCCCCTTCCCTTCCCTCCCTCTGTCTACTTCTCCCCTGTTTTTCTGTCCCCTTTCACCTGCAGGATGGTTCGTCCCAACAGTGTCCTCAGTCCTGTAAGATTCATGTACTCATTCTGGTCCTGCACGGAGGCAACATTCTGGACACAGGCTCTGGTACACAAAAGTGCATAATGTGTAGAAATCACTGTTGATGGGTAGTGGCGTGGGTCAGGGTCGTGCTGGCCATTGGGAAAAGCGGGACAACTCCCGAACGGCCGGTTCATTCCCGGCCGGCACAGGCCGGCCATTAGGAAAAAATGCATTTTGAGGGCTGGGTGGCCAACAAAGTAAATCGTCACTGTCGGGCAGAAACCTCGTATCTCCAAGTTTTTTCGCAAAGCCCTGCTTCATCATACAAGGCCGTCGCACAAAAGTAGTGAAAACAGCAGATCTGCAAGTACACAACGCCTCGCGGTGCGAGGCGTTGTGTGCTTGTAGATCGGCTGTTTTCACTAGTTTGAAATCATTTTTAAAATCATAAATACAAAACAAACGGTTTTGGACATACAAGGTTTCCACCCGACAACGACGAAATATAACTCATGTAATTGGCCCACTGGCTTGTCAGTTGTCATGATCTGAAATGGCAAATCTTTGAGTAGCAGCAGCGCTATAGAGAGAGATCTCTCTATAGCGCGCAATGAGGGCCTCTCCAACTCTTTTTCCCGGGCTGAATCAGGGGCCCAGCATGTCCCTGGCGTGGGTAACATTTCTGCCCACCATGGCAGAGACTAGCTAGTTTGAATCCTCCACGGGGCAGTGCATCTGGGTTGGCCACAAGCCCCTAGAACCGTGATAGAACTGTGAAGCTGACGTGTCGCCTGCATGTGCTCAAAATGTGGGATTGCAAGACTTCTTGCAGTCCCACAAGATTCTTCTTCCGTTTTTGGAACAATAGTGCGCCTGCTCGGGTGCCTAAGTCTTAGGCATTTGAGCACATTTTGGTGCTCAAATGCATGAGAAAAGATTGTACTTGCAGGTGCTTTATCATGCGCTGGGTGAGCAACTTCATTGAAAAGAATACGTGGGGTGTGGATGGGCGGATTTGAATAAAAAAAATGGCTTCAAATCGTTCTTTAGAAACCAATGGGGCTCCGTTTGTCCATATTTTGGTTACAGTCTATGGTGGGGATCGAGGAACAAAGGGAATTGAAGGAAACATGACCAAATTGTGAGAAAAGGAGAATAATTGGGGGGAAATGACTTCATAGAAGAAATCGGCGTTGAGGCGTCCTATAATCACGGCACTGAATAGTATTATAATATCATCCACATTATGGATGAGACGGAAACAAGCGACTTGAAAACAACACAACGCACTACTTCCTAATCGTAATGATACATGAATGATCGTTCTTGTTCTTTTTCTGGAATCACCACAGCTCTGTTTGTGTGTTCTCGTGCAGGCGAGCAGACCAGCAAGCAAGGCGACGTGAACACGCTGAGCGGGGCGGTCGAGACGGTGATGAGGCTCCACTATCCCACGGCGCTGGGTCGCATCGCCATCCGTCTGGTCCCCTGTCCCGCTGTGTGCGCTGAGGCCTTTTCACTGGTGTCCAAGTGAGCAAACACTCTCACCGTTATCGCTGCTGTCGGTTGCAGAAACCTCTTATCTCCACATGTTAACCTTTTGTGTTTTCCCTCCCCCAAATTTGTGTGTTTTTGTAAATTAAAACCCTACTAAATCATAAAAGACTGTGACACAAAAGTAGTGAAAACGGCAGATCTACAAGCACACAACGCCTCGCATCGCGAGGTGTTTTGTGCTTGTTGATCGGCTATTTTCACTACCTTAAATCCTAAAATTTTTAAATGATAAATACAAACCGGTTTTGGACATACAAGGTTTCCACCCGACTAGAAGCATCAAAGTTGCGACGCGTTTTGAGCTTGTAGATCTGCTGCTTTTGCTGTTTTTGCACACACCCACACCCACACACACACACTGCCAACTAACTAACGATGGTGCCCGTCTCTCCCGTCCAGCCTGAGTCCTTACAGTTACGACGAGGGCTGCCTGTCCAACAGCCAGGACCACATCCCCCTGGCTGCCCTTCCCCTATTGGCCACCTCCGCACCGCAGTACCAGGACGCCGTGGCAACCGTCATCCTGCGAGCCAATCAGGTGTACGGAGACTTCATGAGGTCCAGGGAGGGATCCTCTTTCTCTGGTCAGGTCAGTGTTGGATTAGGAGGCGATGGGAAGGTAATGAACCCATTTAGCCCTAGAATTATTGAATGCTTTAACCAGTGAAAAATAGCAGATATACAAGCTCACAGCGCGGCACCGAGTGCCACGCTGCGAGCTTGTAGATCTGCTATTTTTGAAAAAGTCTTGAAAATGTGTGCAAATCTTTGAACATAATGTATTTTCAAAGCGAACGATTGTAACTCAAATTTTGCTTCTGGGGGTCCCTGGAACTAAATATGTTTAGATGCGGGTCCGTGGCCAAATAAATATCATTTTGGGGGTCCTTCACATGAAAAGGTTTGAGAACCACTGACATGGTAGTCTCTCAAGAACAGACTAACTGAGCTCCAGTTAATTGAAAAGGACCTTTTCTTTGACGATGGCGAGCCAGATTGCTGACATATAGAAACATAGGTTTTTTCAAAAAACCTTAGAAGGATTCAAAAGACACTTATAGAATCGGGTCAAAATTGAAATTTTCACGATTTTTCAAAAATAGCAGATCTACAAGCTTGCAGCGTGGCACTCGGTGCCGCGCTGTGAGCTTGTATATCTGCTATTTTTCAATAGTTAAAGCATAAAATAATGATACACAATATAGTGTACCCGTTCTGAAGTACACAAATACACAAATACTACTTATAATTCTGTACTTAAAGGAATAGTTCACCCTAAGGCTGGGCAATATATCGAAAATATATCGATATCGAGGTATCAACATTCGAGGTATACTGTACATATCCTTTTCTGACCGCTGTTGTTCAGATTCAGATTCAGATTCAGATTCAGATTTCTTTATTAACCATTGTGTAATACACATAGGAATTTGCTTTGGCATACTACATTTTTGCATTCAAATCATTTTTTCACATATAACATAAAAACAAAAAAACGACAAACACCAAACAACCGACAGAACGCAACACGTAGTCACCACAGCAGCCATGGGCGGCGCTATCAGACTCACATTCACACACACGCACGCACGCACGCACGCACGCACGCACGCACGCACACACGCACACACGCAGCCTCCACCGCTCAGTTCACACGAGTGTGATTTTTGTGTAAATGAACACCTTAGATCACACAAAATAATCAACAGTAGCAGATCTACTAACTCGATTGAGTTTGTAGGTCCGCTACTTTTGCTATTTTTGAATTTAAATACTTAATAGTAACAGTTTTGGACATACAGTATGAGGTTTCCACCCGACAGATACGACTTCTTTCTATTTCGGTGCACCCATGGACGTTCTGTATTAAATGCATTTATTATTCATCATACTTTGCAGCAGTCAAGTTCAATTCAGTTCTCAAACTTTATTCCAGACACACAAGGGGTCCGTAGATTACATACAAATCATTGACATTACATAACAAATAAAAAAAATAAAAAAAAAATAAAAAAAAATCATAGAGGCTGACTCTCCAGTGTTTACATGGCCTGGACGAGTACCGGAGAAGCTCTTCCCAGGACTGACTATATCCTCAATAATACTGTTCCGGGACTCATCCAGGCCAGACATAAATCCATACATACTGTACATAGAGTCAGAAGACCTCACGTGTGTTACAAACAAGTGGCCGGCACAATGCCATCTAGGGAAGTCCAGAAATGTTCAGCAAAGTTCGGCAATGTCCACCGTTGACCTCATACTCACGCTGAGCGCACCAACAGAGCTCCACAGAGCACTCGGAGGTGCCCGTGGTGCCACTATGCTCCACACAGAGCAGCAAACAGTCGTTCTGGTGGTGCTGTGCAACCCATTGGACATAATGGCTTAGAGCCCCGCGGTGCCTTTTGCCACACTCAGTTTGGAAGGCCCATTAACACAGTGGTTCTCAAACCTTTTAGCTCCAAGGACCCCCACATTGATATAGATTTGGCCGGAAAGGTTTTGTGCCTCCAGGAGAGAAGATTTGTTGAAAAAAAAAAAAGAACAGCTAAATTACCGGTATTCCAAATTTTCCTTACACTTTCAAGATTTTTTTCAAAAATAGTAGATGTACAAGCTGGAGCGTGAGCTTGTACAGTAGGCGTCAAAATGATTGGGATGCTGTACACTTGCATGACTAACAGGTAATTTTGACCTGTTTTTGAGATTTAGAAATGGAATTAGAATGCTCAGGAAACACTCAAAACAGTTTATTTCATATTTACAAAACGTCCCAAATGGTAGAAAAAAAAACAAGACTTTGCTTGTATGATAAGGACAAATCATGAAAGGGAAAATTTCTCAGAGTTTCCTGAGCAAACCCAAACCACCTCAAAATCAGGTTCAGTCATGCAAGTGTTAATATATTTAGCTGGGGACTTCCCAAGGAACCCTGGGGGTCCCCGGACCCCACTTTGAGAACCAATGCATCAACGTAACCTTCAAAATTGCAATTAAGTGCTGTTCTTGGTAGTAAAAAAGATAAAACATACAAATAGACCATTTTTAAAAACATCAGTATGTTGGTGGGGTTCTCAAGTGGTCAGGGAGAGGGCATGTACTTAGTTACTTTACACCGCTAGGGCTGTCACAATTATTACATAATCGTCTAATCATGATTATTTGACATTATCACAATTATTTTGTCATAATCGTCATAATCGTGAATGTTGAAAAAATTCTGAAATAGTGGAAATAGCAGATCTGCTATTTCCACTATCAAAGTAATTTTTTTAAGTAAGTTGTCAAATATGTCAGTAATTTCTTTGTATATTTAGGTTATGTGTCATATCTACCATGTACAACCTCAAAGCCTAAAAGCCAAACACAAATGTAATTATCAACGACAAAAACACAATTAAATCGTTAATCGCCAATTATTTGAGTGACAATTAATCGTCATGTAAAATGTCGTATCGTGACAGCCCTATACACCACAGGTGAGTTTCATTCCCAATCCCACTACTCCAAGTATGACGCAAGAGCACTGGCCACCATGTGGATATTGTCAATGGCAGTGGTGTAAAGTAAAGTACATTTACTAAAGTACTGTACTTAAGTATTGAGGTAGGCCTTTAATTGAGTTTTACAATTTCCAATACTTTTACTTCTACTCCACGACATCTTGGATCCAAATATTGTACTTTGACTCCACTAAATTTATTTGAAAACTTTAGTTACTTGTAGATTTGGATTATTATAACAAAACATACATTACATACCTCTAGATTTCGGCCGATCTACAAGCTCACAATGCGTCGCATCACAACGCATTGTGAGCTTGTAGACCTGCTATTTTCAAAAGACTTTTATAGATTTGAAAATAGGACATTTTGATACCAATACTTTTGTACTTTTACTCGAGTGCATTTTGAATTCCGGACTTTTACTTGTAACAGAGTATTTCTACATAGCAGTATTGATACTTTTACTTAAAGGAGCTATAGTCAACTTTTTCATTGTAGGGCCGACACTTTGTTTACATCCTAGTCTATAGACTAGAATGTAAACAAAGTGTCGGTCTGACAATGGCCATAATGATTATTTTATCATTATTTTACGCTTTTTGTTGTCATTTTTTAATAGAAACACATAAATGAAGCTTATTTTTTTATAAAATATTTTCGAAACATTATTTTTATTTTAGCATCCGTTTTTCAAGAAAAAGTTGACTATAGCTCCTTTAAGTAACCCATGTGAGTCCTTTTTCCACCACGGGTCACTGGACATCTGGTCCAGTAGGAACGTCATGTTTCTCCCTCTCTCTCTCTCTCTCTCTCTCTCTCTCTCTCTCTCTCTCTCTCTATCTCTCTCCTGCAGGTGTGTGTTAACCCATTCAGAACGGGTACACATTATTGTGTATCATTATTTTATGCTTTAACTATTGAAAAATAGCAGATATACATATACAAGCTCACAACGCGGCACCGAGTGCGCTGCGAGCTTGTAGATCTACTATTTTTGAAAAACGTGAAAATTGGAATTTTGACCCAATTTTATAAGTGTCTTTTGAATCCTTCTAATGTTTTTTGAAAAACCTATGTTTCTGTGTCAGCAATCTGGCTATAGCCATCGTCAAAGAAAAGGTCCTTTTCACTTAACTGGAGCTCAGTTAGTCTGTTCTTGAGAGACTACTATGTCAGTGGTTCTCAAACATTTTCATGTGAAGGACTCCCAAAATGATATGTATTTGGCCACGGACCCCCATCTCAAAATATTTAGTTCCAGGGACCCCCCCCCCCCCCCCCCCCCCAGAAGCAAAATTTAAGTTACAAACATTCGCTTTGAAAATACATATATTCAAAGATTTGCACACATTTTTCACGACTTTTTCAAAAATAGCAGATCTACAAGCTTGCAGCGTGGCACTCGGTGCCGCGCTGTGAGCTTGTATATCTGCTATTTTTCAATGGTTAAAGCATTCAATAATTCTAGGCCTCTCTCTCTCTCCCTCCTGCAGGTGTGTGTTAATGTCTCTCTCTCTCTCTCTCTCTCTCTCTCTCTCTCTCTCTCTCTCTCTCTCTCTCTCCTGCAGGTGTGTGTTAATGTCTCTCTCTCTCTCTCTCCCCTCTTCCTGCAGGTGTGTGTTATTGGGGACTGCGTGGGGGGCATCCTGGCCTTCGACGCTCTGTGCAGCAGCTCCGTGACCGTGTTAGAGAGCCAGAACAGCAGCCGCAGGGGAAGTGCCATCAGTGTGCAGGTGGGTAGCAGCACAGCACACACACTGGCACCTGCACACATGCACGCAAAGGCACGTGCACACACAGACATCAAAGGGGGATGGAGCCCCTGCCCTTTTATCCGTCTGTAAAAAAGTGCCCTCTCCAGACCCATGAATGCAGTTTTGACTATGGTGAAAGAAATGCCCTCTTGCCATGCCGTACCTGAAGGCGGCATTCAAGAGAATCGACTTGTCCAAACTCTCCTGAAACTCACTGAAAATAGCCGGCCTCCAAGCTTATGAGCTTGGAGGTAAGCTATTTTCGATATTTTCACCAAAAGCGCCCTTTTAGAAATGTCAGCCCCTGCCTCTCCAACATTCTCTCCACATCCCTGCGCGCACGCACGCACGCACGCACGCACGCACGCGCACACACACACACACACACACACACACACACACACACACACACACACACACACACACACACACACACACACACACACACACGCACACTAACAATTTATTCACGTACATTGTACACATAGTCTCGCGTATAGCCAGACAACTATTCCACAATCTCCGACTGCTATATATAGTCTGGAACTACCGAAATCCGAGAAACGGAAGCTGGCACAAAATATCACAAAAATATATTTTTTAATTTCTAATTCTGCTAAGCAGCAAGCTATATATGCTTAGATGATGTTGCTATATATAAGGATACATTTGCATGACGCATCGCGACGTGAGCTTTCAAACATTTTGTACCTTTACTTTTGGTACTTGTAAGTACTTTTATTCAAGTACATTTTGAATTCCTGACTTTTACTTAAATAACAGAGTATTTCTACATATGGATACTTTTACTTAAGTAAAACATGTGAGTACTTAGCAGGGACGTGCAGAGAATGTTAGGCAGGGGCTGACATATCTAAAAGGGCCATTTGGTGAAAATATTGAAAATAGCAGCCCTCCAATCTGAGGTCGGCTATTTTCACTACTTGCATGCATGGTCTGGAGAGGGCACTTTTTTGCAGACGGATAAAAGGGCAGGGGCTCAAGCCCCCTTTGATGTCTGCGTGTGCACGTGCCTGCCTTCCAGTGCGGGTGTGAAAGGAAATTGCTGCTTGTTCTGCCTGCTAGTCAGGAGCTGTTCTGTCTGCCTTGTGACAATGACGTCGGCCGTAAATGTCACCCGGCTCCCCAGTATTCCCTTTGGACCGTCTGTGGTGTGTCTTGTCCCTTTGTGTTGTTACTTTAATACTCATCAAACACCACTGCAGCCTCACCGTGCTTCTCCCTTACTGCTGGCAATAAGGCACAAGTCTTCATAAACGTTAAATGCGTTGAAGAAGTGCTTCACCATTTAAGACACACTGGTTGCCATCTGCTGTTCCATAAAGCAATAGTACACTTTGGCAGCGGTTAATTTTTTATTTATAATACAATTTAGGATTGAGGCCGCGGACTGTATAAAATTTGTCCTTGGGCCGCGCTTGGCCCCCGGACCGGACTTTGGACACCCTTGGTTTATGTGCTAAAAGAGTGACTTTGAGAGCTGTTTCGTTGTAGTGGCAACGGAAGTCATGAGATGCTATTTTTGGTCAGTTGATGTTCTATTATAGATAATCAAAATCACATTATCTACTGTGTGTCTGCCACAGTAGCTCTAGAAGCTGGATGTGTAGGCAAGGGTGTCGCACCAAATTCTGGGCCCTGGGTACAAGGATTTACTGCGGGCCCCCCATGAATGTTCTTCAGAGGGGGAACTGGGAACGCATTACTACGCATTATTTTGTGTTTTAACTATTGAAAAATAGCAGATATACAAGCTCACAGCACGGCACTGACTGCTGCGCTGCGAGTTTGTAGATCTGCTATTTTTTTTAAATCGTGAAGATTTGTGCAAGTCTTTGAATATTTCAAATTCTTGTTTCTATGTCAGTGGCAGTCAAACTTTTTCAAATACAAACGATATGTATTTGGCCATGGACCCCATCTCGAAATATTCAGTTCCAGGGACCCCCCCCAGAAGCAAAATTTGAGTTTCAAATGTTTGCTTAAAAATACATATATTCAAAGATTTACACACATTTTCATGACACTCGGTGCCGCGCTGTGAGCTTGTATATCTGCTATTTTTCAATAGCTAAAGTATAAAATAATCAAGGACCCTCCACCTTGGGCCCTACTAACTCAGTCCCACTGACCCCCCCCCCCCCCCATGTGACGCCCCTGTGTAGGCCTATAAAACACCCCAGGGCTGCTCTCGTAATTGTATGTCGCTCCCTCACTGATCCCATGGAGGTGATTATTGCATCTAAGAACTGCACGTTAAAAAATGCGACGTTCTTTGTGTTTGACACAGGACAAAAGGGAGGGATTTAGGCTAAGCAGAGTAGTAGAGAGTTCTGTCATCATCTCTCCATTAACACAGCATTGTTGGTTGTGGAACACTCAGCGTTTCACAGCGTTTCACTTAAAGTGGATCGAAATTGCTGCTTGTCCTGCCCGCTAGACAGGAACTGTTCCGTCTGCATTGTGACGATCATGTCGGCTGTGAATGAATGTCACAGGTGGCGCCGATCGTCCCTTTCAGTGTTGCATTGGTGATGTTATATTTGGTGGTACGGACTGGTACACTATTTATTTAATGACGTTACGTGCACGTCGCTTAACACCTACACTACAGGATTTAGCCGGTCACGCAATGGACCATTATGACATTATGTCTTCATAAGTAGATCCATGGGGCCATGACCATGCGTTGAAGAAGTGCACTTCCATCCAAAACATTACTATGTTATCTGCTGTTATAATGCAGTAGGACACTTACATTGCGGTTCATTCTTCTTTGAAGCAAACTCTGTACTGGGATTTGTGATGTTATATTGTCGGAATCAGCTTTGTTTGTGTTCGCTAAAAGAGAGAGGTTTGAGAGCTGTTTCGACTACACAACCAAAAACTGGGAATCTGGAAATGCATTTGGTAAAATAGTTTTTGCCTCTGGGGACACGCATGTTGTACTGCATGTACAACAAGAAATCAGGTTTCGCCACCTCTGCTTATGCACATTTTAAGCAATATATGAAGAGGTGGGTTTTGAGTTTGGAGTGGAAGGAGGGGGAGAGAGAGAGAGAGAGAAAGCTAAGGTATGGCAACATGACTGGTGTCTTGCACGCGCGCCTTCGCGCGTGTGCAAGACACCAGTCATGTTACCTTACCTTAACATCACAATACCTTGATGATATATTTATTTTAAGAAGAAGTACATATAATATATAATTATATATACCTAAAATATAATTATAATTGCGACCGTAGGTCGCACTTACTACAGAAAGCTCCACCAGGTGTCCGTGCGTCCGTCAGTCAGTCCGTCACACGTCAGACGTCACACTTTTGCCCTGCTCATATCTCCGCAACCGTTGCCCCGATCCATGCCAGATTTTGCACACACACTCCTTACCTGCCAAACTACAACCTCCAAGGACCCCCGGAGTTCCAGGGACCCCCAGGTCCCTGGGGGACCCCCAGGTGTAAAAAAAATACCAAATGGGCAAAAATGACCTAATGACCACCCCCACGGGGCTGCTCACGGGGAATTCCCGGGGACCACCCACTCCTGCTACTCCAGAACGGATGCAAAAGTGGTGGCGCCCCCAGTGGAGGACCCCCTCCACTGCAGCTCACATAAAATGCCATAACTCGGCCTAGGAGCGTCCGGGAGAGCCGGGGCCGGTACCTATTCGTCCGCCAAGGCAACGCGGAGACCCCACCCCTCATTTCTCACATGGCCCTCTTCTAGCGAGACCTACGGTCGCTTATCTCCCGATTAGGGAGTCTTACTGGTTATAATACCTTGTTAAAGTGACCATTTTGTAAAATTTTGCATTTGTAGTTATTTTACTGTAATTTAACAACATAATAACCAGCACACTGTAGATAGACAAAGAGACATTCGTGGATTCATATTTAGAACTAACTTTTATCTTCCCCCCTGGACCCAGGGTATGGCAGCTGCATACCCCTGCCATACCCAATTGACGCCCCTGGTGGGAGGGGACATCAGGGTGGATGTGGTGTCCGAGAGGTAGTAGTGTGGGGAGTCAGATTGTAGGTGCTGAGTGTTTTCAAGCGGATTCTATGTGACCAGTCTCTGGAAGAGACGACTTGAATAATAACTTCATGGAGCCTTACAGAAGCTGCCAAGAGTGGCAGCTTGCATGCTTCCTCGTGAAGGTGTTCTCAGCATGGGTTTTGGGTTTATTCCAGTTCTTAGACTTCAATATCGCAGCACCTGACTGTGCTCTATCATGGATATGCATGCTCCCCATTCCCAATGGCATTGATCCACAGAATAGGGCAGGAGTCCAAGTTTTTCAGCCCAAGGACTCGTCCCCGTAGCTGAGAGAGAGAGAGAGATGAAGCAGGGACCCCCCCCCCCCCCCCACTACATATTGTATAATATTGTGTTGCAGATTCATCTTTTTAATAGATTTCATAGATAGCTTCATAGACTTGTCTGACAGCACTGTATGCATTGCACTGTATTCATGCACATTTACTATCAAAACCTCCACCGGCTGTCAGTCAGTCTGTCAGTCAGTCTGTCCGTCACACGGCACGTCACACTTTTGCCGTACTCATATCTCTGCCACCGTTGCCCCTATCCATGCCAAACTTTTCACACACACTCCTTGGCTGCCAAACCAACCCCTGATTTCTCACATGGCCATCTTCTAGCGCCACCATGAGGCCGATTCTTGCAAAACAGATTTTTGGACACGGCTCCTACATATTTTGCCCTAAAATCACGCAAAGCGGTACACAGTATCTCTAAAGTCATGTCATCAACATGGATCTGTCCTATTTCCCATATTCCCTCCTGATTGGCTGCCATTGCCTTCTAAAGTTTGTGTATGCGACCTGACAGTCGGTTATCTCCCGATTAGGGAGTCTTACTGGTGTTAATGTGTATTTGACATTTAACTACTTAAACCGCCAATACGTCTTTGCTGAATGGAGTCCCTCCGTTGCCTTGTTTACTTCTGCAAAGACAGGCATCCCTCACTCTTGAACTTATCATCAAAACATGCTCAATGATCAGGTCCTGAGCAATAAACCTGCTGAATGTCAACTTCATAAACAGTGTTAATTTTTTTGAACATCGTCGTGATCTATAAGCTCATGACAATTTGCATCGCAAGGCGTTGTTAGCTTGTAAATTGGTTAAAAGTAGTGCTTAAAAGTTTGTTTTAAAGATTTTCACATACAATGACATGGCATGTCAAAATAGGAATTGATTATTAATCTATAATTTTATTAAATTAGCGAGAACACTTAATTTAGGCCTAGAATTATTGACTGCTCTAACTGCTGAAAAATAGCAGATATACAAGCTCACAGCGCGGCCCGAGTGCCGCGCTGCGAGCTTGTAGATCTGATATTTTTGAAAAAGTCGTGAAAATGTTTGAATATACAGTATGTATTTTTAGAGCGAACGTTTGTAACTCAGATTTTGCTTCTGGGTGCTCCATGGAACTATAATATTTTGAGATATGAATATTTTTTTACAGGGGTCTTTCACATGAAAAGGTTTGAGAACAACTGACATAGCGGTCTCTCAAGAACAGACTAACTGAGCTCCAGAAAAGGACCTTTTCTTTGACAATGGCTAGCCAGATTGCTGACATATAGAAACATAGGTTTTTCAAAAAACCATAGAAGGATTCAAAAATAGCAGATCTACAAGCTCGCAGCGCAGCACTCGGTGCCGCGCTGTGAGCTTGTATATCTGCTATTTTTCACTGGTTAAAGCAGTCAATAATCCTAGGCCTAAAATGGGGTCAATATTCGATTAAATCAATTAGTTTGATCGACTGTCTCTCTCCTCTGCCAGGAGTCGGAGCTTCTCTCCCCGGGCATCGTCATAAACAGCGTCTCCTCCCCCTGCTCCCCCTCCCTGGAGGGGAGCCGCCACCTGAGCCGCAGCAACATCGACATCCCTCACTGCAGCGGCGGCGCCGACGACACCAGGAAGCAGCTTCCGCGCAAACGCAGCGACTCCTCCACGTACGAACTGGACACCATCAAGCAGCACCAGGCCTTCCTGTCCAGGTCTGATGGACACACACACACACACACACACACACACACACGCACGCACAGACATACACGCGCCACGCGCATGATGCGCACGCACACATGCAGAAATAGCGGTTGAATTCGGGTGGTTTTTTCGGTTGCAAGCAGTGTGCGTCTGTGCGCGGCGCGCGCCGAGATCCCGTCTTTATTATATCGTCACTGTCGGGCCAAAACCTTGTATCTCCAAGTTTCAAATTTGTACGTTTTTCGGCGAAGTAAAGCCCTGCTTCATCAGACAAGGCCGTCGCACAAAAGTAGTGAAAATAGCCAATCTACAAGCACACAACGCCTCGCACCGTTTGTAGATTGGCTGTTTTCACTAGTTTAAATCATCTTAAAAATTATAAATACAAATCAAACGGTTTTGGACATACAAGGTTTTCACCCAACAGCGACGATATCTAAATCTACAATCCCATGCGCTCTTTACATTGCAGGGGGGATATTGTGCTTGGGAGACAGCGCTGCACTTTAGACAGCGCACCAATGCAACTAGTCGCAACTCCTTGCAACTAGTCGCAACTCCTTGGAACGCCATTCCACATACACCAATGCAACTCCACTATATAATGTTTAATGGTTGCATTTAGTTGCAAGGACTGTAGTCGCATGTTGCAAGGAGTTGAATTGGTGTGGACTGGCCATTTAAGGCGCAATAGTCTTTCTCAACTCTGTCACTTCTATCTAGAAAGTACTAAACCAACAGGTTGAATTACTGAAGTCTTGTAGGGCCACCAACATGCTGAAATGTCATTTTGAAACCTGGAAAATGTTGCAATAGGGTTGTGATGGATGGTGGTATAGATTTGTTGATTATATATTTAGTTTTTAACATTGGTGAATAGCTTTAACAGCAATCTGAGAAATGTCAAAGAAAGGGTACATTTTCTGGATATGTAGGTCACAAGAAATGATGGCACCCTATCTACTACTTTGTACTCTATCTTGAAGCAACTGACAAAATATACTCTTTTTCTTTTATTGACTGTTTTCACCCCAGATGACATGAAAGCCTGAGTTGTCTAGCATGAGTACACTTTTGAGTGGATTGAAAGGGCTTTATGAAATTGCACTCAAAACCCTGCTTAGAATTGGAGAGGAAAAAGCTGGGAAAAGATGTGTTTTTCTGGAACCTGTGTTACATCCTATTTTCAAAAAGACAAGCTTGCAAAAGCACAGACATGACACGTCCATGCAAAGAATACTTGGTGCTGGACGAAGAATGTAGAAAAGAAAAATGGAGTCAACACAATAGTTAATGCTATTTAACACATCTGGTGCCAACCCCGAGTTTCCCGAGTTTGAAAAGGTACTACCGCTGTGCCAACCCAGAGTTTCCCGAGTTTGGGCCGCTTTTGAAAAAAATATATATATTTCTTTTTGGACCTCCAGAAATGTATTAGGCATGATCGCGATCGCGAAATTGCATGTTTAACCCCCATACCAACCCATTCTTTCAAACATGGCAGCCATGTTTGTTTACATCTGAAGAAAACATAATGGCTGATAAATCATGAATGCCTGAACGGATTTCCAAGCGGATTTTTTTGTTTGAAAGCTGTGAACAGTGTGCACACACGTGGTGCATCATCTAGGCATGGGCGTGCACTTTTTACACAATTGCGCAATTACATGGAAGTCTATGGTAACCATGGCAACGCGGGACATTGAAGAGAAAAAATCATAGCAACATAAGTGTTAATTATTGGTATACCATAAAGTGACGTTGCACTTCTTTAAGAATCCCACTGGCCTAGCGGTCCAGGCTACACCACATAACAGGCTCTAATGCAGCCAGACAGCGTGTCGTGGGTTCGAATCGCGATAGCGATGACCTTTGCTGCGTGTCATGCGTGTCTGCGTGTCATAGCCGATCACAATGCGTCACGATGCTGCGCATTGTGAGCTTGTATCAAATGATTTCTTTACATTTCTAAACTTGAAATGGGACATTCTGCATAATGAGTACATTTTGATGCCAATATACTTACTTTTACTCAAACTTACATTTTGAATTCCGGACTTTTTCTTGTAACAGAGTATTTCTACATTGCAGTATTGATATTTTACTTACTGTAAGTAAAGACATTACTTTTTGCACCATGTATCCTACTTTCTCTGAGACACTACACTGTTTTCTCTGCACTCTATTTGTGGGACTTAGTTGTTTATTGACTAGAGCTCATGCATACTCATTCCCGTCTAGCATTTGTTAAATCGCTCTGGATACGAGAGTCTGCTAAACGCCAAAATTTGTATCTGAGAGATACTGTGCTTGTTGTGTGGAATGCACTGCAGTGGGGCTCCTAATATCATGAATACAAATTGTGGATCTGTGCTCAGAAATTCTCTCTCAGGTCTGTTGGTTGTTCTGATGCTAGGCCAGCAGTGGTGGAAAAAGTACTCAATGTTACAGTACAATAGCAATACCACAATATAAAAATACTCTGTTACGTATGTACTAGATCACATTATTGGTGTTCCATGTTCTATGACGACTGTCTTGATATTGAAAGGTTTCCCTGTTGGTACAGCCAGTAGGTGATTGAAAGGTTTCCCTGTTGGTACAGCCAGTAGGTGATTGAAAGGTTTCCCTGTTGGTACAGTCAGTAGGTGATTGAAAGGTTTCCCTGTTGGTACAGTCAGTAGGTGATTGAAAGGTTTCCCTGTTGGTACAGCCAGTAGGTGATTGAAAGGTTTCCCTGTTGGTACAGCCAGTAGGTGATTGAAAGGTTTCCCTGTTGGTACAGCCAGTAGGTGATTGAAAGGTTTCCCTGTTGGTACAGTCAGTAGGTGATTGAAAGGTTTCCCTGTTGGTACAGCCAGTAGGTGATTGAAAGGTTTCCCTGTTGGTACAGTCAGTAGGTGATTGAAAGGTTTCCCTGTTGGTACAGTCAGTAGGTGATTGAAAGGTTTCCCTGTTGGTACAGCCAGTAGGTGATTGAAAGGTTTCCCTGTTGGTACAGTCAGTAGGTGATTGAAAGGTTTCCCTGTTGGTACAGTCAGTAGGTGATTGAAAGGTTTCCCTGTTGGTACAGCCAGTAGGTGATTGAAAGGTTTCCCTGTTGGTACAGTCAGTAGGTGATTGAAAGGTTTCCCTGTTGGTACAGTCAGTAGGTGATTGAAAGCAGCGGCTTTGTGTGTGTGAAATGACATTGTGTTCCCTAACTTTACCACGTCTGTGAATTGCTGAGAGGAAAACTCTGAGAGAAATGTGGCTGCAGGTCAGTGATGGAAGGTCAGCTGCCACCATCTGCTCTCTCAGTTTGGATGGTCTCTTATTGTTGACAATAGTAGGTTGCGTCATTAAATAACCACCATTTTATACTTTCAAAAGTAGTGAAAATATCAGATCTGCAACCTCACAATGCATTGCGTTGTGAGCATAGACCATGGGAAACCCATTGGTTTCTACAAAGCCGTTTTGAGGCCACTATTCAAATTCCAAAAAATGACGGACGTTTTTGTCAAAATTGTTGCGGTGGACAGTCCACGACAAGCCAACATGGCGATGACCCCATGGTTTTTGAATGATGGATTCAAATTCCCGGCCAAGGCATGAATGCTGGATTGAACCTAGACTCAGATACTCTGGATCTGGTACACTTAAAGCGTTTACAGCCAACAAGTGGCTATATGTGCCTGCACAAACTGTTCATGTGAATCTTTGGGATGGAAGGATTGTCTTGTAACACAGAATGTCATGCTTGTATACAAAGTCTCATACATTTCTGGAGTAAGTCATCTTTGTTTCGTTCAAATCACGTGACTTCTGGCGGCACTCTACTACGGTGCGAGACAAGTGCCATCTATGCTTCCATTGCCAAAAAAGAAAAAAGAAAATTGGTGAGCGCTCGTGGTGGTGGTGCGAGCCTTGCGTAAAATGACAAACAGACTCGTCAGTGGCGTTCAAATAGTTAATTTCATTTGCCTGAAGCACTTGAACAGGTCATCTTTTTACACCACAGATGATGACATACCCTGAGACAAGAGGGACACTTCATTATTTGAGAGGAGTAGTAGATGATTGCTCTTCTCGAAGCTGTGGGTTGGAAGGTCATCTTGTTCTTTGTTGACCTCTCGCCCCAGGCTGCATGTTTCTTGTCCACGGAGCCGGTGTGGGAGGGAACACCTGAGTCACTATCAAAACACACATCATTCTCCATGGATGAATTTCCTGTGGGAATGTAAACTGTGCTGCTGCAGGTCAGGATGCACCACTGGGTTCACACTCTCCTGCAATTTGGCTCCAGCTGGCTACTTGGAGGATGTCATGCTTTTATTTCTCCCCCCAGTCACATAACTAATTTCTTTGATAGTCTTCAGTATCATGGTTGTACCTTCAGCTTAATAGAGTGCAGCTTGTCTTTATATTTACAGTCTTTTGTGGCCTGATCGATCGAGACAAAGATTGGTTTCCAAACTTGGTTGGCTTGTCAAAATCCCAAATCGTTTTGACACGAACGAACGCACGCACGTACATACGCACATACTGTTCTCTCTCTCTTCGTGAATGACATTCCTAGGGTTCACTTCTCACGCTTTTGCACTGACCGAATGGACACTTTTTTGGTATTGCACTGAAATACTGTTCCTACGAAACAGTGTGGGCTCACTGCTCCCTCATTGGCTAAAAGTACTGCTTTTGTATTGTGGTCCATTTTTTTTAGGGGAATAACCGGAGTATATAAAGATTTTGGAGAACATACTGGCCTGGGAGAACATGCGCTTTCAGCGTAGTGGAGAATAAACTTGGTCTATAAAGATTTGAGAGAACATACTGGTCTCGCCTTTCAGCGAGAGGTTCAAGGTTCAAGGTTCAGTCAGTTGAGTAACGTGAAGAGAACCTGTTCTGGATTTCCACTGCATAGTATTCCTGCAGCTGATGTTCCTGTTGCCAGTTGACTCCATTCATAATTGACCTTCCTCACTCCTTCTTTGGTGTCCTCGGGCTCAAGTAGGTCGAGAGTGGTTTATTGTCGGTATCAGCCAGTAACACGCAGGAGTCTGTCCCCGTTACAATGAATCCATGAATGTCTCTTTGTCTATCTGTGCTGGTTATTATGTTGTTATTAAATACAGTACAAATGGTCACTTTAACATTATAATTATATTGTCCACACTTGTATTCTCCCCATCTTGACAACATGGTATATTCCCAGGTTCGGCAGGTCAGCTGCACAGGTGCAATGCATTATTGTTAATTGTGGCACGTTTACTAACATACCAAGTTTAACTGCACTTGAACATCCGTTCCCGGCTGCCATATCCAGCCCAAGAAACCGTAGAAACCCGGGTAAAAAACGGACACAACCAGATTTTTTCGCGCATCTTTGCCATACCCTATAGTTTTTGCTGAACTGACGCCACTGAACAGTGCTTTGTTCCCCCATGCTTCCCCATGCAGCCTTCATTCCAGCGTGCTGCTCACGGAGCAGGGCTCCCGCCGCTCCAGCAACAGCACCATGCTGGAGGGGGGCTCCCTGGGGAGGTTGGACTTCGAGGTGTGTGACTTCTTCCTGTTCGGCTCCCCGCTGGGACTGGTGCTGGCCCTGAGGAAGACCGTGGTGCCGTCTCTAGATGGTGAGGAGAGAGAGGAGAAGGGCTTCTTTCTTCATGGCTAGGGCTGTCACAATTATTACATAATCGTCTAATCGTGATTATTTGACATTATCGCAATTATTTTGTCATAATCGACATAACCGTGATTGTTGAAAAATGTCCGAAATAGTGGAAATAGCAGATCGCGACACGTTGTAAGCTTGTAGATCGGCTATTTCCACTATCAAAGTAATTTTTTAAGTAGTAAGTTGTCAAATATGTCAGTAATTTCTTTGTAGATTTAGGTTATGTGTCATATCTACCATGTACAACTTCAAAGCCTAAAAGCCAAACAGAAATGTAATTATCAACGACAAAAACACAATTAAATCGTTAATCGGCAATTATTTGAGTGACAATTAATCGTCATGTAAAATGCCATATCGTGACAGCCCTATTCATGGCTCGCTATTCTCTTTTTACACACATTTCCTTCTTTTCTTTTTTATTTTCTTTTTTTTTTTATCCTTATTTGCTTTCCTCGTCCGTAACGCGGCACAATGGTCCCTGTTGGATAGAAACTGTTTGCTTTACAGTGGTTCAGATGGATTTAAAGGGATATTTCAATTTCAAATCAAAATACATGTTAAAAATATAATGAAAATAAATGAAAAAAGTAATGGAAAGTTCACAGCCCCCTCACGCATTAGAAGGACATTCTATTGCGCGAGGGGGCTGTGAGTTTTCCATTACATTTTTAGTCACAAGATATTGACATTGGTTCTCAGTTAATAAGGTATGTTTATAAATGGCAGTGGTACGGCCACTTGTACATGCATGTTTAAAATCAAAGCATGAATATATTAATCTATTATTTTAATTGCATAGTATCGAATGCACAATAGCATGGTATGTTTATACACATAACCCAAACACAATTTTATACATAAATATACAATATGTTGTAGCCCCACCCCCACCCTAAAAGGTAGGGGGTCCCTGCTCCACCTTTCCATCAGTTTGGGGGTCCCTGGCCTGAAAACGGACGTAAACCGAGTTTGACGAGTTGTAGCCAATGCTCCAAGCTGCTGCGGCATAGTTTGACGAGTTGCTTATTTTTATAAAGAAATAAACAATCGCCTTTTTTCTGCTTATGTCAGCAGAAAACTATTTATATAAGCTTTAACCCATTTAGAAAGGGTACACATTTTGTGTATCATTATTCTATGCTTTAACTATTGAAAAATAGCAGATATACAAGCTCACAGCGCGGCACCGAGTGCCGCGCTGCGAGATTGTAGATCTGCTATTTTTTTTTTAATCGTGAAAATTTGAATTTTGACCCGATTCTAAAAGTGTCTTTCGAATCCTTCTAAGATTTGTTGAAAAACCTATGTTTCTATGTCAGCAATCTGGCCAGCCATCGTCAAAGAAAAGGTCCTTTTCACTTAACTGGAGCTCAGTCTGTCTGTTCTTGAGTGACTACTATGTCAGTGGTTTTCAAACCTTTTTATGTGAAGGACCCCCAAAATGATATTTATTTGACCACAGACCCGCATCTCAAAATATTTAGTTCCAGGGACCACCCAGAAGCAAAATTTGAGTTACAAACGTTCGCTTTGAAAATACATAATATATTCAAAGATTTTGCACACATTTTCACGACTTTTTCAAAAATAGCAGATATACAAGCTCGCAGCGCGGCACTCGGTGCCGCGCTGTGAGCTTGTATATCTGCTATTTTTCACTGGTTAAAGCATTCAATAATTCTAGGCCTAAATGGGTTAATTCATGAAAAAAACACAAAAGGCTAGAACATAGCGACATGTTTGAGCATTACATGTGTGTTGTAATGTCTCTCTCTCTCTCTCTCCCAGTACCTGCACTGCGGCCAGCGTGTCAACAGGTGTACAACCTGTTCCACCCGGCGGACCCCTCCGCCTCTCGCCTGGAGCCCCTCCTGGAGAAGAGGTTCCACGTGCTGCCTCCGTTCAGCGTGCCCCGCTACCAGCGCT
This sequence comes from Nannobrachium achirus, assembly GCF_963921795.1. Classification (NCBI taxonomy): domain Eukaryota; kingdom Metazoa; phylum Chordata; class Actinopteri; order Myctophiformes; family Myctophidae; genus Nannobrachium; species Nannobrachium achirus. The sequence goes on along the minus strand of NC_137822.1, from coordinate 5,788,505 downwards.
TCCCCCTGGGGGACGGGAACTCCGCTCTGCTGGGTCAGTGGTCAGGGGCGTCACGGGGGGTAGGGGGGGGGGGGGGGGGAGTGGGACTGAGTAACTGAGTTACTGGGGCCTAAGGTGGAGGGGCCTCAATTATTTTATACTTTAGCTATTGAAAAATAGCTTGCAGCAGCGGCACTCGGTGCCGCGCTGTGAGCTTGTATTTCTGCTATTTTTGAAAAGTCGTGAAAATGTGTGCAAATCTTTGAATATACATGTATGTATGTATGTTTTAAGCGAACATTTGTAACTAAAATTTTGTTCCTGGGGGTCCCTGGAACTAAATATTTTGAGATGGGGCCAAATATAACCTGACTTTCGCCAGATAGTTGCAGCAGTGCGTAACGCTCTGCCTTACATCTGGGCTCTCTCGGACAGACTCGATGTAAGGGGCGGGCCATTTTTTGAATTTCTGTAGCAGGTGATTGGATGTGGCCGTTTCTATCACATTCTGGGAGTGCCAACTCCAACCACTCATATTGGCCTGTCTGCATGACGTTGCACCCAGAATCCGCCTCCTGGGTTTCCACGTGGTCTGCAATCAGACTCTATTGGCTCAGAGCCGCTCAGAGCCCGCCCATAGCTGCCGCTGATTGGTCCGGCCCGGGACTTTACGAGTGTTATCAACTCTGGCCGAGCAAGCCCAGATGGTAAAGCAGAGCGTTATATACGCAATGCTGCCACCATCTGGCGAAAGTCAGGTAAGGCCAAATACGTATCATTTTGGAAAAAGAAAAAAAAAAAAAAAAGAAAACTTGCCATAGACTTCTATTGATCTATTAAAGAAAGAAAAAAAGGATAAGAAAGAAAAGTTGCAGACGTGTTAAAGTGACCTTCATCAAAGCAGAATCTGTTTGCACAGCTGACAAATATATTTATAGGGGTAGGAGCTTTGTTTTATTTGTATTCATTTTTTTGTTTTGTTTTTTTGCCAAAAATAGCTGCTAGTACTACTGTGTGCATCTATGTAGTCTATATGTTGTCATTGTTGCCAGTCTTGCAAAATCCCTCTAAATCTTATATTGTCCAGCACTGTATGTTAGTCAGTTCATGTCTTTTGTCCAGGGCTGCAACAATGGATCATTTTCTCGCAGATATTTTTACTGATTCCTTTTTTTTATCAATCGAATAATAATAATGTGTTGGGCCGACAAATTGACACAAAAATTGAATTGATTTTTTTGTCAATTCCAAACAAAACATAAAATGACTTGTCTTTTAGTTCTACCGGCTCTCTTCTCCACTAGTCCCTCCCTCACATTTCAGTCTAGTTTTTATTTGTTGCCGAAATAGTCAATATCGTCATTGTCGGGCAGAAACCTTCTATCTCCTACTGTAGTTTAAAATGTGTAAATTTTTTCGTACTGATTCATCATGCAAGGCTGTCGCACACATATGTGCTTGTAGATGGGCTTTTTCACTAGTTTAAATCATTTTCATTAAGTGTGCCTGCCATGCAATGGCAAAACACTTATTGTAATCCGCCATACTTAAGTAAGTAAGTAAGTAAGTAATTAATGTTCTTGCAAATTTCGGCACGTAATAACTGCCGAACGATTTACGCCACCGCCGCAATATATACATCAAAACGTGCGGCTCGGCCGGGAATGGGGTGCTATTACTTTTCTTAGAGAAAAGTGTGTATCGTTTAATTGATATTAATTTATTAGTGAATTAATTTTACCCATTGACTTATAATGGGAATCGCAAAAACTCACATTCAATATTTTTTTTTCTTGCAAACCATAGGGGCTACAGTTTCAAAACTTGGAGAGGAGATGTATAATGATATCAAGGATTAAATAAAAAATAATTTCGTCAGTTGGCCTCATGGTGGCGCTATAACAGTCCACTTTACCTTTCGGCTTGTAACTCTTGAACCGTGGGTCGGAAAATTAAAATTCCTTTTTCCCTGGATTCCTTGGGTCATGACGCATCTCCTCATATAGGCCACGCCCATTTGCGTCAGGATAGATTTTCCACCATTTTGAATTTTCTTCAAAACACTTTTTGCTCCTTTTCCTACATATTTTCTCCAAATTTCACAAAAATCGATACACACGATCTATAGACTCATGCGATAAACATATTTAAACGATATTTTGATAGTCCATACCGTTCTTCCGTAACAGGGTTCCAAAGTTAGCGGCGAGGAGCCCGTTTTGTAAGAAGTAGCCATAAATCACAAACGAAACATCCAGTCAACACCAAATTTTAACCACAAGTGGGGGGCGCTATACTGAACATATACCCAAAAGCATTTCCACTTCGACCCATAGGGGGCACCATAAACGCGCAAAACGTAACCGTTTCATGCCAAAACGTAACCGTTTCATGCCAAAACGTGTTTTTCAGGGGGAACGACCCTCTCAAAACGAAACACTAACACCAACCGCTACACAAGGTTGCACAGACTTAGCGAGCTGCAGGCACACTTAAAATTTCTTAGAAATTTTCTTTTCTAGTTGATAAATACAATACGTAGGTTTTGGACGTACAAGGTTTCGACCCGACAACGACGATATATTAAGTGTTTTATACTTAGATTTCGTCAGTGAAATAAAGGTAACCACCATTTTTCGTCATAGTATTTTAGTCGACGAAGTTAAAACTAGTGATGTGTCGTACATGAGTGATTTGTTCATAAGAACCAATCACAAGCATGCCATGAATCATGAACGATTTGTTCATTTCCTTAAACTGTTACGTTCACACTTTCGTTCATACCCCCCCGTCCCCTCCCCCAATAGCCCTCAGCACACAGGATGGGAGGATGTACTCACGATGTAATAAAAACGCTCCGCGTTCGCGCTATGAACGGTGAACATGAACGAATCATTTGAAAGGATCCGTACCGTGAACGGAATGCTTTGTTCACTGAAATGATTCGTTCACTGAAATGAGCGCTTTTGCCCATCACTAGTTAACACTGTTAGTTAACACATTGCCTGCCCCACGTTTTTTATTAAACTCTTCCAAAACATGTCAGGGTTTTGGAGCATTTTGACTCATTTGTAATGTAATATTTTGAAAATTTGTTTCTATGTCTATGAACAAATTGAGTATACCGATGGAAAGATTAAAATCTATACTTTATAAAAAAAAATAAACAAGAGTTTTATGTTCCATGATGATTTTTCAATGAATTTATTAGCGACTACTGCGCCTGCCCCAAATGGCCTAATTTGTTTAAAAAGGCTAGAAAAAAGGCTTTTTATGAAATAACATGAATAAGTCTCTTATTGGGTTGATTTTGTTGTTTCAAGCCAATAATTGGCACTGTGGCACTGTGTACTCAGTCTCAACACACACGCACACACTCACACACATGCATGCGCATGCACGCGCACGCGCGAACGTCACGAAGCACAAGGACCACCCTGAGCTCCTCCTATGACATTTCAGGCACACACACAAACACACGCGCACACACACACACACACACACACACACACACACACACACACCCCACATGCGCGCGCACATCCACATGCGCGAGCACGCACGCGCCCCTGTGGAACACCTGTGTGTTCAGTGGCGTCAGTTCAGAACAAGCTAAGGTATGGCAACATGACTGGTGTCTTGCACGCGTGCCCTCGTGCAGGCACGATGAAAAGTACATTTTTATTATTTCCCCCTGTAGCCAAGGTATGGCATTGGCAGCTGCATACCCCTGCCATACCCAATTGACGCCCCTGCCTGTGTTATGTCACGTGATTTCTTAGCTAACGGAAACTCAGATCGATGCAGAGAAAAGTTTGCTGGACCATTGGATCATTTTCCTTACTGTTGTTTAGCCACATGGATTATAGTTTTACGAGCCAGCAGACTGTTTGTTTATCAATGGAATATCTTTACGAGCCAGGAGTGCACTGGGGGGGAGGAGGTGACAGTGTATCAGGTAGGACCCTGGTTTTTTCCGTTTTTTTCATTGTGTGTCGTGTCGTATGGATGGATGTTGTTTTGCTGCGTGTGGCCAGGGGTGTCGCACCAAAATCTGGGCCCTGGCCACAAGGATTCACTGCGGGACCCCCATGATTGTTCTTCATAGGGGGGATTTCAAAAATAGCAGATGTACAAGCTCGCAGAGTGCCGCGCTGTGAGCTTGTAGATCTGCTATTTTTCAATAGCTAAAGTATAAAATAATTATGTCCCCTCCACCTTGGGCCCTAGTAGTGTAGGGTTTCCACTCGCACTCCCCCCTTGTGACACCCCTGTGTGTGTGCGCGTTCTACACACTCACTCCTCCTCTCCCACTATAAATACAGAGTGTCTTCACCTAAATACACTCAAATCTAAACGAATTCTACTGTCATCTCTAGGCTATCAATCAACTATCTAAACTCTAACTCTAACTATAAATATCCTATATTCAAATCTCAACCGAGCCACCCAACCGATCTTTTTTTTTCTTTCTTTTTTCTCCTCAGCTGGCTAGCTGGCTAGCCTGGCTTGTCGCGTCTAAAACAGCTGCAGACTTTTCTCCCTCTCTCTCTCTT
>NC_137822.1:5755988-5783770 GCF_963921795.1 Nannobrachium achirus | reverse complement strand
ACCATTGCTATGTTTGGCCACTAGAGGGCACTGAAAACCCACAACGCTAATATGTTCCCCATTTTCAGCAGTTTTGTGACACTTTGGTATCATGCCAATAAAGCTCCTTTGAATTTAATTGAAAACCAATGAAACAGAGCAGCCTGAATTAAAAATGCAGACAGGCCTATACTTGAGTAACTGTAAATGTACAAACGTATTGGTATCAAAATATCCCATTTCATGTCAGCAAAAGAAAAGGCATTTTTTTTTCCATCATTGAGTACTTTATTTACAGTTTGCCAATAGTACAGTGGTACGATAACGATGTCATAAAATGAATGCACTGTAGGAATTTTTTATGACACACGAGCAATCATGACTTTTCAGCAATCAGTGTGTTTCAACATCTTAACACAGTAATTAATGCATGATATTGCACCTACATTAACATGCTACAAGCAGAAACAGACCTTTTTTTCCCAAGATCTTTGTCTATTTTAATTGTGGAGGAACATGTTTTTTTTTTTTATGTAATATTTTCTGTGTAAAAAGAAAAAGAGAAAAAAAACCCTAATAAATATTGTAAAAAAAAATGTGGATGAAACATCTCTCCCTCCCTGATCGCGGTCTGTCACCTTCACTGTGCCTGCTGCAGTGCTGCTTGGCCATCATGGATCTCTATAAATGAAAAGGGGGAGAGGGGAATAAAAAAAAAAGTATTACAACCATGACATTGACAACAATATTGCTACAGTAAATTACAATTAGCCTATTATAGTAAACCTTGCATCATGCAGTACAGTATTTTTTAGTTTTTTAGTACCTACCATTTATTTATCAGGAACGTGTTTCTCCTCTGGGCTCCTCTTGAGATGAAGTCATTGGCTATGACATCCAGGTCAATCTTCCTTGCCAAATCACTGTAACAGTCTAACAGAGCAAGGTGATTGAGTCTTCCTTGCCCCATTGTGGATCGCAGATAGGTTTTCAGTCTCCGTAGGCCAGAAAATGACCTTTCTGAGCTGCATGATGTCACAGGGATAGTCAGTGCTTGTTCCATCACCTCAAAGTATTGCTGTCGGTGCATTTCTTCTGGCGTTTGGATGTGTGGAGGAGCGCCTCCATCGTCAAAGCGGCTGGGAACCTTCCTTAGTCTGGGCACTTGTGGGCTCTGCAAACCCAGTGTTTCAGCTTCTGCAGTAGTGGTTTCCCAAAACGTTTGGAAATCCTCACGAAGAGATGCAATTCCCCCTCGGAGTGAGTCCACCATCTCTTTAGCTTTCTTGAGGTTCAACTGGTGGTGTTGAAGTGACGTGTTGACCATTTCCACACGAGAGAAAAACTTCAGCATGAGTTTCAAACCAAAAAACGTGCTAAAAGTCTCTAGCTGCATACGCGTGCCACGGGCTTTACTGCCTGCCTTATCCCCGCTTAGCTCCATGTCCTCGAGTAAGTCCATGAGTGCACTGTAGTTGGAAGCAATGGACTGCAGCGATGCCGTTTTCGTGGTCCAGCGTGTGGGGCACAGGGGCTGTAGAGACGGTGCGTCTTCGTCTTGGTATTCCTTAAACCAGGCAAGTCGCTTTGGCGAATCTCTGATGAGGGTTACCAGGTCACGAACAATTCCCAATGTGACAGTGCACCATGGAATTTTTTGGGCTACATCCTGCACAACTAAATTCAAAACATGTGCGGTGCAATGAACGTACAGTGCTCGGGGCTCCAGTTCCTGCATGCGGGCTTGTAATCCTGTTCTGATGCCAGACATGTTTGCAGCACCATCGTAACATTGTCCTCTGCAGTTGCTTACTGGCAGTCCCAGCCGTACAAAGACGTCATTCAACAGCCGAAACAGTGTGTCTGCTGTGGTCTTTGAGGTCTCATAAAATCCAACAAAATATTCCTGAGTGTCCAGCTGCTCATCCACAAAACGAAAACAGATTGACACTTGCTCCTTGACTGTAATGTCGGCTGTCTCGTCCATCAGCACAGAGAAACACTCAGCAGACTGTATTTCCATAACTAGTGTTCTGAGCAAATGATGAGCCATAATTTCGAGCATTTCGTTGAGGATCTTAGAAGACAACCATCTATTCTCCTTGCGTTGTAGCCATGCTTGGAGGTGTGGCTCAGCTTCTTCGCCACGCATTTCTAAATTTGTGACCAAATTTGACGTTTCATCTGTTTTGCCTCTGATGGCCAGTCCCTGGGTTGCCAGCCACCGAAGAGTAGATAACGTCCCCCGTAACGCTATAGTTGCATCAGCCATCTGCAGTTGTTTACCAGTCGACATGGCAGCGAGAACGTTTACACCAGCAGTAACATTTGCCACGAAAATAGAAGCAGCACGATGCAGCTCACCTTTTTCGTGCCGACGGAATCTTTCGAGTGCTTTAGTCCAGTTGGAAAATCCATCGATTGTAAATGCTTTCAAGGACTCTTGGTCATGCATCTGGTTCGGAAGTGCGGCGTTCTTTTCTGCAGCTTGGGTGCAAATCGCACAAAAAACTTTGTTTTTGGTTGAGTCATACGTGATCCACGGGAACTTCTCTTTCCAGGACAGTTGATATGTACGGCCTTTTGGTCCCTTGCTCTGCACGTCTTTGCGGGCACTGCTGCTGCTGTCGCTCGGTACAGAAGGGGCGTTTGTTGTTTCAGCTGTGGTGCTGTCAGCCTCGACAGGGGGGTCATCAAGAGGTCGGGCACTGCTGCTGCTGCTGCTGCTGTGCAGGAGGGGCCTGGGTGCGAAGAAGGAATGTGTCGTCTTCGACGGCAGCCCGGCGCTTGGTTCTTCTAGGTCTGGTGGTGCCAGGTTGGTCTCGCCGGCGTCGCTGCTGTTCTTTGCCGCCTCGACAGGTCCTGGGGTCCGGCTGGCAGGCGTGGTGAAAAGTAGGGTCTTCTGGGTGAATCTCTGCTTCTTCTTTGCTGGAGGCATATTGTCTTGCTGAGTCAGCTGGACAATAATGTGTGAGAGATAGGCTACACTGCTGTCTTTTTATCCTTTACCTGCCAGGTTAAGACAATGCCATACATTAGCATTTCTAAAGGACAAGGGCACCTCGGCACAGGATTGGACGCTAGTTTGCTTTGCTGATCAGTGGGGGGAAAAAGTTTTATTTAGTATCACTTTAGTTAGTAGGCCTATCACTACAATATAGAAATACTCTGTTACAAATATAAGTCCTGAATTAAAAATGCTGGCATGCTTACTTGAGTAAAAGTCCAAAAGTATTGGTATAACATAAAAAGCCTACAAAAAGGAAAAGCTAGGCTTTAGGTCTATACTGTATAGACCTACTGTATATTTGTGTATTTATATTTTTTTGGCACTGTGTTGATAAGTAGTTCCTAATGTTTGGATGAATGGACCATTGTAAGTTCTTTGAGTTTGCAATATGCTTAGAAAAGTCACTTAAAATTGCAATCCATTATAGAAACGTTAAGCACTACTATTCTTTGTTGTGTTGTGTTTTTTTTTTTTTTTCAAACTGTTCTCGACACTCGGCTGTACACAACAGTCCTTTTTATTTTTCTTACTGTCCTGTAACCTTAACTGGGTGACTTAATTTCCCCTTCCCCTTCTTTGTATATACTTACTGATTGTTTAGACTTACTGTTTTCTCTTTTATTATATATTTTTTCTCTCTCATTTTCTTTTCTTTACATATCTACTGCATAGTACTGTGTTCTATTCGTCTGTGTCATTCAATGTTATATGATATACTTTAATGGTTTCCTGTTGAAATAAGCTTAGTCTTTTCAGGATCTCATTTTAGTAGACCTTGTACCAGTGAACTGTACCGTCATGAAACTGTACATTTTCCTATGCAAACTTCTAATAAAGCCTTCAATCAATCAAATAGGCTTTAGGCTACATCAATTATATGTAATTCAAAGGAGCTTTACTGGCATGATAAAATACTATAATGCCTCATTCACATAGGGAGCAGCAAAGCTAAAGTTTAGCTTGCTTGGTCAATGTTATCTCAATGGAAACCAGCTTTAAAGCTTTCAAAGCTTTGTTCTGTGTATCTCCTGTATCTTTAAAGCTGGTTTCCATTGAGATAACATTGACCAAGCAAGCAAAACTTTAGCTTTGCTGCTCCCTATGTGAATGAGGCATAAGAACAGTTCAGTTGAGATTTTTTTTTTATTATTTTGGAGGTGGGGGTAGAATACTGTAGAGCTACATGAGTAGACATACAGCCAGGATGTGGAGGCGGGCTATGACGCTGGGTGACGCCCTCGAAAGGGACAAAGCCGACGTGTGATATCGGCCGAGTGCCAGGAATGCAGTTTGGCCAGTTTGGGGCGAACGACTGAGAATCAATGGGCTCTTATAACAGTACGCTCAAGCACTCACGCGCCCCCTATGTTCCCGCCGCTGGCTGTATTGATAATGGTACGATAGAGAGATAACCGGCAAACATTGATCAAAATAACTCTCTAATTGTGTAATGCAGATGTTTAACAGTAATTTAGCTCTTGAGAGCGTAAATGAAACCAAATGGACACATAAGGTTCCATTAGTTTTTTACACTTCCCAAAGGATCCAGTTGGTTACCCACTTTCCATAATTTAGCTGGGGACCACCTGGAAGGAACACCCTCAAGGACCACTGGTGGTCCCCGGACCACTGGTTGAGAAGCAGTGTTATATAGCATTTCATCAGAAACAGGGGGTCACCCTGTCTCTCCAGCGCCCCCTTTTTTTCCTTTTTGTTTAATATCGGTATGCAAATTTTGCAACATTTTGGAAGGAACTAAGGAAACTGTTAGCAATGCTAGCGATGGCTAACTCTATTCTTGTATCCTAAGAGTTATGTTTAAGCTTTTATTTCACATTTACCTTTCCTTTACCGCTCTGAAAAGTTTTTCAGACATACTCCAGTATGTCTAGAGTCTTGTTTTGCTATTAACTCACTTTTTTCAGCTTTACTGAACAATGGCTCCTGCCGAAATGACCGTCCCTCTGACGGTAGTTGTCACGTTTTGTTACACAAATTGATATGTGATGGTGTTCATAACCGTTATATTTTCATTCCCCCTCTCGGAACTCACACGTGAAGGTAGCCCGTCTAGAGGCGCCGGCCTGCTGTCTCAGCTGGCAATAAACTACAACAAACTGGGCTTGGAGAGCCCGTCCCGTCAATCGCTTAAGAAAGCCCTGGCCCCCAGTGCTGTGATCCTGAGGCTTAACGGCGTGGTGGTGGCGTCCGAGCAGGGCTCGGAATCCGGCTCTGACGCGGCTGATATCTCCTCTGTCATCACTGACACCGCCGCCACTCCACTGCCGTCGCCACCGCCACTACCACCGGGGGCGCTGGAGTGCATAGAGCAAGGTACCGCCCTGGACCTGGTAGCAGAGAGGGCGTAAAGGAAAGATGGTGCTGTAGTAGCCGTTACGTACCGTAGTCTCTCCTCACCTTCCTGTTATCTCCGCCAGGCCGAAGATAGACAGGGGGAGATTACGTTCTCCCCTGTGTCTCTGTGTGTCGAGTTCTGTCGACATTAGCGTCGAATTTCTTCGGCACGCTGCCAGCAAGTCAAGGAAAACAATCCCTGAATATCTTTTTAAAATCCTTCCAATGTGCGTGCGTGCAAATCTATAGCGTTTTAACCCACTGTCCCTCTCTCCGATATGGGATCAGATGCAGAGTACCCCAAGTCAAGTCCAATTATGGAGTTCCACCCAGCCTGGCGGAGATAAGCGCCTCACTGAGCGCAGCTTTCTAGTTTCCTTCTACCTGTTAGTCCCACGTTGCTATGGACAACCTCCCTTCGTCTGACCTCTCCTCTGCTTCAGTAGACCGCTCTTCAAGTTGAACAAAGTTCTTATACTGTATGTTTGTGTTTCTGTCTCCCAGTGTGGAGAATACAGCAAATACACCTCTTTAGAACTATCCCTTCTCTCTATCAGAATGAATTGTGCCCCTAGTGCTGCTTTAAAGACATTAGAACACATTTGTAGTGAAGTAACCTCTGAAACACTGTTCATTTCCTGTACTTCTTTCAGCCTTTCTCAATCCTGCGCTACAGTACACAGTCAAATCCTCAATGTAAATTATACCTAATTGTAACTCAGAGAGTGTGCAAATGTAACCTAAAGTTCATTACATTTGTACACACAGAGTTACAGTATTTTGGGCATAACCTCTGCACACACAGACATCAAAGGGGGCTCGAGCCCCTGCCATTTTACGCTTCTGTAAAAGTGCCCTTTCCGTGGATGTAGCACTTACTAGTTTGAAAGAAATGCAAATGCCCGCCTTTCCATGAACGCAGCATTCAAGAAGACGCCTCTTCCGAAAATCTCCTGAACTTGAATGCAGCATTTTATGTTGAAAGAATTGCATCTCCGGTATTAGCTCTACTTAGTTGAGTGCGACATCACTATAGAGCATAGCAGCAGTGGGTGGGTTTACTGGTGCCTCTAAAACATATTTTCCCCATAAACTTTTACAAAAAATATTTACATCAGTTATTTAAAGCCTAGAAACACCCACCCTAGGTGGGGTCGGTGATAGGGCCTTTCTGTGTGGAGTTTGCATGTTCTCCCCGTGTCTCCTAGGGTTGATACCCTCACAAAAACATGCAGTAATCCTGGTCTCAATAATGCCTCCCCCTGGCCAGCCGGGGCGCTTGATGGAGGGGGAAGGAACTGGTTGGAATAACGTGTTCCTTCCACGCGCTACGTCCATCCCCGGGGAAATCCCCCCAGCAGGTGAAAAGAAACAACTTGGACTACCCATGCATTGAAGGAAGCATGAGGTCAGTCCGTTGTCTCCCCAGGCGCGGCAGAGGGAGAGCAGAGCCCAGGATTACATAGGCAATTCTCCCTTTTGCAAATCCCGCCCCATTCTGCCCTGTTACTATGATGGGACATTTGACCCTGGGCAGATTGTTTTTATAGTGGCGGTGAATGGGATTTTTTTTTCTTCATAGCCTCATTACAGCTATATAAAGTACCAAAAAAAACACATCTACGTGATATTAATAAAAAGGGAAGAAAAAGGTACAGTAATTACATAGCAAAACAGTAGTTTTCCCCCGAAAATAAATGTTTTAATTAGTTTAATCCTCTGGATCAGAGATAGAATAGAAATAGAAAGAGAAGCGCATTGCATCTTGGGTAGGAAGAGGACAGAACTATAATGGTTCTCCTCACATAATAGTCTGGCTTTTCGTAATTCTGCCCATTTAAAATATATGTACCCAATCGTGACTCTTAGACCATTGATAAGGTCCATGTGAACTAGTTTGTTGAAGCTTATTCATTATGATGAGCGAGATCGCCCCCTACTGCCACGGCCGTACTGGACGAAGGGCTCCGCACTGCGGACAGTTGTTGAAAGCCTGAAGCAAGGGAAGCAACATTCTCCACTGCACAAACTCCACCCCCGATAGCAAAGAGTGAATGTTTTTTTCTGGTTGGCCAGTCAGGGAGTCTCAGGGACCAATCAGAAGGCTGACAAACGGTGAATTGGCACTGGGTGAAAATGGGTTGCAAAATCGTGGGATAAAAATTATAAAAAAAAATTAAAAAAGCCTAGAAACAAGACACCCAGGATCCTGGTGAATCATGTCCATAAACCATTATTTGAGAAATAGCCAGAAAATAGCCGAAAATAGCCCATGCTCACAACATCAGTTGTGTGCATGGAGATCGAGCTATTTTTGATGTTTTCACCAAAAAGAGCACATTTTTAGACGTGTCATCTCCCCCGCTTCTCTGACGTTCCCTGCTGGTCCCTGCTGTGTTGCAGTCGCGTCGTGCTGGTGGGGCAGCAAGAGGATGGACTTCGCCCTGTACTGCCCCGACGCCCTCACAGCCTTCCCCACCGTGGCTCTGCCTCACCTCTTCCACGCCTCCTACTGGGAGTCCACCGACGTCGTCTCCTTCATACTCAGACAGGTGACCTCATTGACTGATTGATTGATTGAATACGTTATTAGCAGTTCACATAGATTTCTTTAGGTTTGAAGGTCTAAAATTGTCTTTGTGTTTCAGGTGATGAGACATGAGAGCTCCAGCATTCTGGAGCTGGACGGGAGAGAGGTTTCCGAGTTCACTCCATCCAAACCCCGCGAGAAATGGATCCGCAAGAGGACGCATGTTAAGATCAGGGTGAGGCCTGATAAATGAATCGTCACTGTCTGGCCAAAACCTAACTCAATTTTTGAGGTTTTTGATTTGTTGGCATAAATCAGGGCTATTGAACACCCTTTACATCTGAGTGTTGGTTAAAATAATATTGAACCAATGAAAAGCCCGGACGAAACCTCCTAACTCCACTTGAGCTCATTTTCCCGAAAATGAACATTTTGGAGTTAGGTTTCGGCCCGACAGCAGAGATATATTGATGGCAAATCAGAATAATCATCTGACCTGAACTTATGTGTGAATTTCTGGATTTTTGCATACATGTGTTATTTTAAAATATTGACGTTTTCCATCATTGTGTGTGTCAGAATGTGACGGCCAACCACAGAGTGAACGACGCGGTCTTCACGGAGGACGGTGCTCAGATGGTGACGGGACGCTTCATGTACGGTCCGCTGGACATGGTCACCCTGACTGGGGAGAAGGTAGTGACACATTTAACAACAGTACAGTGTACTGAAAGACAGGTTAAAACACTGTCGCGATGATGCTAAAGTATGAATACTTGAATGCAGCATTCAAGAAAATGACCGTGTTCAAACTCTCCTGAACTTGAATGCAACTTCTCATGTTGAAAGAAATATTGAAAATAGCCGACCTCCAAGATCACAACGCAGCGCGACACGTTGTGAGCTTGGAGGTCGGCTATTTTCAATATTTCCCCAAAAGGCCCTTTTAGAAATTTCAGCCCCTGCCTCTCTAACATGCTCTGATATTCTCTAACGTCACGCTGCAACGCGTTGTGAGCTTGGAGGTATGCTTTTCACCAAAAGGCCCTTTTAGATATTTCAGCCCCTGCCTCTCTAACATTCTCTGCACGTCCCTGTGGCAGAATGAAAGGGAATCTGGAATTTACAAGAAGGTGTGCTCATCATGTCTGAGGAAATAATTCATTCAGCACAAGTGTTAATTTCGTTTTTTTGACTACCTTTTTCACTGATGAAAACAAAATAACGAAATGAAAACCAAGCTATGATGACTAAAGCTAGACTAAATATAGTGACAATTTGGTCAACAAATAAAAACTACATGTTATTATAGGGAGGGACATGTGGAGAAGAGATGCAGTAGAACTAAAAGACAAGTCATTTTATGTTTTGGTTGTGCTTGGGTGTTGCGCTCTGAAAATAGCAGATCTACAAGCTTACAACAAGCTGCGCTGTACCGCGTTGTGACTTGTGACCTGGCCTCTATTCCATTCAGCTATACTATATGGCCGCCATAATAAACGATTAAAAACAGACAAATCAACCGACTGATTCATTGATCATGCGGGGACTAGCCGTATAAGCTGTGTGTGTGTTTTCATCTCACTGAAAGGTTTCTTTTTGTATTGATGTTGTTTGTGCCAGATTGACATCCATATCATGACTCAGCCGCCATCTGGAGAGTGGGTGTACTTTGACACAGAGCTCACCAACAGCAGCGGACGCGTCTCCTACATCATTCCCGGGAACAAAAAACTGGGTATCGGCGTGTATCCGGTGAAAATGGTGGTCAGGTATGCTTCGTTGTAGTTCCCATTTAGGCCTAGAAATATTGAAAGCTTTAACCAATGAAAAATAGCAGATATACAAGCTCACAGCGCGGCACCGAGTGCCGCGCTGCGAGCTTGTAGATCTGCTATTTTTGAAAAAGTCGTGAAAATGTGTGCAAATCTTTGAATATTTTGTATTTTCAAAGCGAACGTTTGTAACTCACATTTTGCTTCTGGGTGGTCCCTGGAACTAAATATTTTGAGATGCGGGTCCCGTGGCCAAATACATATCATTTTGGGGGTCCTTCACATGAAAAGTATGAGAGCCACTGACATAGTAGTCTCTCAAGAACAGACTAACTGAGCTCCAGTTAAGTGAAAAGGACCTTTTCTTTGACGATGGCTGGCCAGATTGCTGACATAGAAACATAGGTTTTTCAAAAAAAATCTTAGAAGGATTCAAAAGACACTTATAGAATCGGGTCAAAATTCAAATTTTCACGATTTTCAAAAATAGATCTACAAGCTCGCAGCACGGCACAAGCTTGTATATGTGCTATTTTTCAATAGTTAAAGCATAAAATAATGATACACAATATAGTGTACCCGTTCTGAATGGGTTCATAAAGACTATTGAGCAATAATACACTGGTGATCATGGTATACTGGCTGCGCTGTAGATTCTCCTTCCAATGCACCCAGAGTGGGATAAACCACTGATTCAGCCCCCATCTTGGCTATTTTTAGACACAGGCTGGTCATCAGTTTTCAGAATCAGAATCAGCTTTATTGTCATGTCACGGGTCTACAGAAGTAAAGGAGTGGGGGAAATTCGTTCCCATCGAATTGTTATTTTCCATAAAAGAAAGAAAGGGAAAAAGAAGAGGCCCCTTGGGCAAGGGGAGCACAGGAGAAAGAAAAAGTAAATACTAAATATCGACATTTTTACATGGTACCTGAGACAAGATATAGAAGGTGCGTGAGCATAGCAGCAGATACTGTCCATGATATACTTATGAACAGCTAAGGTGCTAGAAAAACGAAAACTAAAAAAAACACATGGGATTAGATGCAAATCCTAGAATGACACTGGTGTAATCCGCAATTAGGTCCATAATGCAAGTCACATATTGGACCTCTGTGGATTATACCGATGTGTGACTTGACTTTTTTTCTTTGCTCTCCCAGTACTTACAGATTACACCAGTGTCAGTCTACTTTTACTGTAAAAGTGGGTTCGGAACGGGAACCACAAAATCCTTGTTTTTTCCAGTGAACCATGATGACATGGACAATGGCTCTGGTTCAATCTGGTGGAAACGCAAGCCGGTTCGCGGCCGGTTCGCAAGAACGAACCAAGGTTCCAAGAAAGTTGAACGGCACTGGTTCTTGAACCAAGGTTCTTTTGGTGGAAAAGGCCCCTATGTGGATTATATGGTCATTGGTTCATTAGGTTTTTAGGTTCATTGTCCTCAAACGTTAAATGTAAATGAATTGGTTCGAAGCCCAGTAGATTTGTCAAAGTCGTTATGGAGCTGTTAAGTCTGACATCATTTTGTAGGCAGAGGAGAACTCCCGTGAATCTTTTTACTATTCTTACTATTTACACATTTTTCTTCTCTTTGTTGTTGAAAGGAAAGTGGTAGAATTATACTTTAGTCGTTATTTTTGTCTTGGATCTGTTGAAATAGCGAGGGACAGATATTTGCGACCGTAGGTCGCATTTACTATCAAAACCTCCACCGGCTGTCCGTCTGTCCGTCCGTCCGTCTGTCTGTCACACGTCACACGTCACACTTTTGCCCTGCTCATATCTCCACAACCGTTGCCCCCATCCATGCCAAATTTTGCACACACACTCCTTACCTGCCAAACTACAACCTCCAAGGACCCCCGGAGCTCCAGGGACCCCCAGGTCCTTGGGGGACCCCCAGGTGTAAAAAATGACCAAATGTGCAAAAATGACCACCCCAACGGGGCTGCTCACGGGGAATTCCTGGGGACCACCCACTCCTGGTGCTCCAGAACGGATGCAAAAGTGGTGGCGCCCCCAGTGGAGGACCCCCTCCACTGCAGCTCACATAAAATGCCGTAACTCGGGCTAGGAGCGTGCGGGAGAGCCGGGGCCGGTACCTATTCGTCCACCAAGGCAACGCGGAGACCCCACCACTCATTTCTCACATGGCCCTCTTCTAGCGCCACCTTCAGGCCGATTTTTAAAACACATTTTTGGACACTGCTCCTACAGTTTTTGCCCTAAAATCACGCAAATCGCTACACAGTATGTCTACACTCATCCCATCAACATGAATCTGTCCCATATAGCGCCACCTTCAGGCCGATTTTTAAAAACTCATTTTTGGACACTGCTCCTACAGATTTTGCCCTAAAATCACGAAAATCACCACACAATATGTCTACACTCATGTCATCAACATGGATCAGGAAGATTTTGGAAAAACACATTTTTGCCCTATTTGTGGCGATAAGCGACCTACGGTCGCTTATCTCCCGATTAGGGAGTCTTACTGGTGATAATAAATCTGCTTGGTGGTCTGACTACAAAATGATGTCACGGCTTAAAAGCCCCATAACAAATGTTTTCCCAGTAGCAAACCATACGTTTGGTGACAGTTACCTGACTCTGTTGTTTCTCTCACAGAGGTGACCATACGTTTGGCGACAGCTACCTGACCGTGTTGCCACGGGGAACGGAGTTCGTGGTCTTCAGTATCGACGGCTCCTTTGCCGCCAGCGTGTCCATCATGGGCAGTGACCCCAAGGTCCGAGCAGGAGCTGTGGACGTTGTCAGGTGAGTAAAAAGGCTTCATTCTACTGTGCTCTCTCTACTGTGGGTTATAAAGCTACCATTTTTTTTGGTTATATTTCGTTGTTGTCGGGTGGAAACCTTATATGTCCAAAACCGTTTGTTTTGTATTTATCATTTTAAAAATGATTTAAACTAGTGAAAACAGCCGATCTACAAGCACACAACGCCTCGCACCGCGAGGCGTTGTGTGCTTGTAGATCGGCTGTTTTCACTACTTTTGTGCAACGGCCTTGTATGATGAAGCAGGGCTTTGCTTTGCGAAAAAAAAATTAAATTATAAACTTGGAGATACGAGGTTTCTGCCCGACAGTGACGATTTACTTTGTTTGCCGCCCAGCCCCCGACATTTTATTTTTAATTTTTTCATAATGGCCGGCCTGGACCGGCCGGGAATGAACCGGCCGTTCGGGAGTTGTCCCGCTTTTCCCAATGGCCAGCACGTCCCTGAAAGCTACACACAACCAATGGGGGGAAATGTCAGATCTGGCCGGTGCCTATAGAGGCACATTCAAAGGAAAACAACATCACATGGTGCTGTTTTTCCTTTTTTTGACGACGGGTTCCCAAATTGACGCTTTTGAAGCGTGATGTTGGCACGCATTGAGGTGTGATAAATCAGTCTTCACGTGTTCTTTCTTCTTTTCCTTTCCTTCTCCTCTGGCAGACACTGGCAGGACCTGGGCTATCTGATAGTGTACGTGACGGGGCGGCCCGACATGCAGAAGCAGCGTGTGGTGGCATGGCTGTCTCAACACAACTTCCCGCACGGGATCGTCTCTTTCTGCGACCGTCTGGTCCACGATCCGCTCAGACACAAGGCCTCCTTCCTCAAATCCCTCATCTGTGAGGTACATATGGAAGGCCCGGCCGACACTTCCAAAGGGTTTTGGGTGAAATACTCCTTTAAAAGGAGAATTTCGGCCTAGAAGCTTTTCCTACCGTTATTTGGTGTCATTTACTCCCCAAAGGTTTGAGAACCCCTGCACTAGTCGGTCCGTGGTTTTGTTTCCCACCACTATTACTGTTTAAAAGAGCAGCTGCGCAGATCTGGGGGCATCACTGCGTATTGACTCCAATAGGATTCAGATGTCTCGTGAGATGAGAGTTCAAACGTGAGTTCAAAGTTCCCAGCTTATTAACAATAATGGCTGTGCCCAGTGGGGAATTTACACCGTGTAGTGACCATTGGGACATTTACCGAAAAAAATGCATTTTCGAGCGATAGAAATAAGCGGATATCATTGTAACCAATCGCTCCGCTCTGGAGCCGTGGTCGGGTAGAGCGAATTGACAAGATTGCCTGGACCTCTTTTGGGGATAGAGGAACACCAACTAAAGGTAAATGCAGTTTGCTACTGTCCACAACTGGGGATATTCAGAGCAATATATGATTTATGAAACCAAATGTGTTCTGTTGGTTTTTTGTTTAGGCCCATATGAGGATCTTTGCTGCTTATGGCTCCACCAAGGACATCTCTGTGTACACGTCTATTGGCCTGCCGCCGTCACACATCTACATAGTTGGAAGACCCACCAAAAAGATGCTGCATCAGTGCCAGGTATGTTTACATGTAAACCTGCATCAGTGTCAGTAGGGCTGTCACCATTATGACATTTGACATGACGATTATTTGTCCCTCAAATAATTGCGATTAACGATTTAATTGTGTTTTTGTCAATGACAATTACATTTCTGTTTGGCTTTTAGGCTTTGAAGTTGCACATGGTAGATGACACATAACCTAAATATACAGAGAAATTACTGACATATTTGACAACTTTATACTTAAAAAAGAACATTGATAGTGGAAATAGCCGATCTACAAGCTTTTTTGACTCTTTTTTTAAATATATGAAAGTTTTTCAACATGGAAACGATTATGACGATTATGAAAAATAATCACGCTTATGTCAAATAATCACGATTAGACGATTATGTAATAATTGTGACAGACCTAAGTGTCAGGTATGTTTAGATGTAAACCTGCATCAGTGTCAGGTATGTTTAGATGTAAACCTGCATCAGTGTCAGGTACGCTACAGTGCTGTGCTCCTCAAATGGGCTCATACTACACCTTGTGGTGATTTGTGGTACTTACAGGTACTCTTTAATAATAATATAATAATAATATAGGCCCCACGCCCACTCCCAATATGTTGTGGGTCTACTCTAAACTGCATCTCACAATCCCCTCTGGTTGTACTGTAGCCATTGTGCCAAAACCCCTGTCTTGAATATCACTAAAATGGCTTTTAGTGGCTTTTGCTCTAATCAAGCGTATTGAACGTGAAATGTTCTGAACGGTGACGTAAAAAGTACTAAAATGTTTTATTTAAGTAAAAGTATCAATAACGCAATTTAAAAATACTCTGTTACAAGTGCAAGTCTGGAATTCAAAATTGACAGTACAAACTAGTAAAAGTATAAAAGTATTGTTATCAAAATGTACTTGGGTTCCAAAAGTAGAAAGTATTTATTATGCAGAAAGTTTTCAAATTGATATTAAAAGGTTTGAAAATCTTTTGAAAATAGCAGATCTACAAGCTCCACAATGTGTCACATCGAGCTAGTAGATCAGCTATTTTCAAATGGACGAAATGTATACTGTATGTACAGCACAAGCATAATTTGACAGGGTTTTTGGGTTTTAAAAACCCAAGGGCCCCCCCTAGTGGCGAAAATACATTTTGTTTTTAATAGGCCTAAATAAAAAAATGCGCCCATATCTGCATTAATCATTGTAGTTTGCGCTTAAATCGCGCAAAGACAACAGACCCGGGCCCCTTTGATCAGGGCCCCCTTGATCTGAAAACCCATGGGGAATAAGGTCTAATTTCGCCACTGATGTACAGTATGATGAAGTGGTAAGTTTTGTAACTAGTAACTAAAGTTTTCAAATAATTGTTGTGGAGTAAAAGTAATAATAGGCCTATTTGCCTCTGCGATGTTGTGGAGTAGAAGTAAAGTACAGCACTTGATAGGGCATTCACGAATAGTGATTTTTAGTATTCAAATTATTCGACCTCAAAGTATTCTAATAGTGGAATATTCGACAGGACTGGACAAACTGTCAAATATTAAGTAAGCAAGAGGCGAACATTGTGAAAATAGCCGATCTACATGCTGGCGTTGTGAGCATGTAGATCTGCTATTTTCACAATATTTATCTGCAGAACCGAGTCGCATTAAATGTAATACCTACAATTCCAAGTGCTTGTCAGGGTGGGGGTCCCCAGTTCAAATATGTTTATTTTGGAGGTCACTGCCTAAAAAGGGTTGAGAACCCCTGGTAATAGAGCATTAACAAATGCATCCACCAGGGGCATTGACAACTCATTCTTATGACTTCCTATGCAGCCAAGCTTTATAAACTATACATTTCTTAAAGAGAAAACAATAAAAAATTAAAATAAGTGAATATTCGACTTCAGTGAACAACGTCGATAACGACTTTGATATTCGAATATTCGGTGAATGCCCTACGCCTAGTACTTGAGTAAATGTACTTAAACCCATTTAGGCCTGAACACATTATGACGCAATATTTTATGCTTTAAATATAAAAAAAATAGCAGATCTACAAGCTCACAGGGTTAGGGTTAGGGTTAGGGTTAGGGTTAGGGTTGCGAGCTTGTAGATCTGCTATTTTTGAAAAATCGTGAACATTTGAATTTTGACCCGATTCTATAAGTGTCTTTTGAATCCTTCTAAGATTTTTGGAGAAAACCTATGTTTCTATGTCAGCAATCTGGCCAGCCATCGTCAAAGAAAAGGTCCTTTTCACTTCAACTGGAGCTCAGTTAGTCTGTTCTTGAGAGACTACTATGTCAGTGGTTCTCAAACCTTTTCATGTCAAGGACCCCCAAAATGATATTTATTTGGCCACGGACCCCCATCTCAAAATATCTAGTTCCAGGGACCCGCCAGAAGCAAAATCTGAGTTACAAACGTTCGCTTTGAAAATACATATATTCAAAGATTTGCACACATTTTCACGACTTTTTTCCAAAAATAGCAGATCTACAAGCTCGCAGCGCGGCACTCGGTGCCGCGCTGTGAGCTTGTATATCTGCTATTTTTCACTGGTTAAAAAGCAGTCAATAATTCTAGGCCTAAATGTACTGTAATCACTTCACACCACTGGTTCTGAATGACAAATCCACTCTTGGTCCCATGCAGTTCATCCCAGACGGCTACGCCAACCACCTGTCCCAGCTGGAGCTGTGCCAGCGCTCCCGCCCCGCCAAGTCCAGCGGCGCCCGCATGATCCTCCGCAAGGGGAGCTTCGGCCTGGGAGCCGCCGGAGGCGACTACCTCCGCAAGCGCAACCACGTCTTCCGCACCATCTCCTCGCAGCCCGGCGTGGGAGGAGGAGGAGGAGTGGTGGTGGCGACGGGCGGCGGCGGCGCCGCTGCCGCCTGTTCTCCCTCGCAGCCCGGAGGACGGACGGAGCGCACGCTGAGCCAGTGCGACATCGAGCGGGAGCGGGGGATGGCGGCCACGGCCACTCAGAGGAGCATGAGCGTCGCCACGGGGTGCTGGGGCCGCAGCGGGAGCCAGAAGGAGGGCAGCGGAGGGTTGCTCAGTCCCAAATAGAATTCACTTTGCTGTAAGACTTAACACGGGCTTTTCACACGGGAAGACTGGCGCGTCTGGTGGTTCGTTTTCAACGAGATGTGAGCGTTGGGGTGGTGGCGGCGGTCGTGCTCGTCTCGCGCACGCGCCTTGTCGGGCGTTGAAATGTGTCGAATTTTCTTTTCAAAGACTTGCGTCTTTTCACACGAGGAGAGCAGTGGATCCGTACGGATCCAAGCGAGAAGAAGGCAGGTGTATTGCCGCTTTCCATGTGAAAAGCCCTGATACCTATAGCCAGAAATTAGACCACAGCGATCTCTGGATTACTACTTGAAGGAAGGCAGAGGAAAATGATGGGCTAAGAAAGGAAGAATAGTAAAAGAAACGACAGATAATGGTCAGATAACGATACACAGTACTTGAATGGCTCACATAGACAGACGATCGGAGACTTCATGGGAAATCTAAAGTCAATGAAGTGGCTAGAACTGGGTGGAAACCATTCAGAAATGACAGTTCAGTGCTGAACCAATGCAAAGTTTAGGGTGCCCTCAACATTGGAATTTGGAACCGTGATGTTGGTTTTCAATGCAATGAGCGTAGGTTTGTCGGCAGGCGTTTTCTTCCCCCACTGTTCTATCCACTACATTGAATTTAGATGTCTCTGCACGTATATCGGTTGGTGGAGATCTGTGACCGCCTGGCTACGAGAGAAGAATATAGATAGTAGAAGAAGCATCTGAGCTTTGGAGCATAGCTGGAAGGACACGTTTGATTGTAATGCAAGAGACGACGACCAAGATCCTTTGAACAATGGACACTTCTTCTGTAGCATGAACGACACGGTAAACTTTTATAAAAAGAAAGAAAAAAAAATCACTGGCCAAAAACGACAACAAAAGACGACGAAATCAATGAAATATTGTAAGCCTTAATCAAATCTCCCGTCACAGATACCCCCTCCGGGAACACATTTTACGGGGACAACAATCTCGCAGACACGCACAAGCTCAGGACGAAAGTAGCCCGGACACGCTCATAAACAATGAATGTCAGGACGGTACTTTGGTAACCATGGCAACATAGCTATAGGCCAGCTATTTCCAACTCTGATTTCTAAAGACTATTTCAAGTCATGTGAGAAAAATGTGACCACCCGACTGCCTGGCAATAAGTAGCAGAAAACATTTCACTTTTCACAGGAGAATAAGACGTATCGCGTGTCCCCAAAAAGGAGGAAAAGGGACAGGAAAAGAGAGTTGTGAATCCTGCTGTGACTGGGGGCTGTTACAGAGACGGGGCCCTGTGCTCGTCTCTCTTTTACGGGAACATTTTACTAGTGTTCTATTTTAAGAATGTTGCGTCCGACATGAAGTTGCAACCTTGCTGCAGCTCCACCCTTTACAAGACACTGGACTATCATTTATTTAAGCATGGTCTCTACGGGCCATCCAAGGCCTTAAAATCCAATGACAGGTTTGCAGTAATCCACAGACTGAAGTTAAGGCAGAAAGGAAGGCATGCAGTGACAGCGGTGACATTTTTAAATTCCGTACAGTCCACAGCAACAATCCCTTTATTCCGGTCATCTGCTTGCAGTACCTCTGGGCCACCTGCTGGCGGTGCTCTCTGCTTTCCACAAAACGTTGCTGCTATAAGAGACATTTCGTCACCCTTGCTGTTTTCTTTTAGCTTTTTTCAAGTTATTTTTGTTCTTACTTTCACATTGCACAGCACCCACTTGTAAAGCTAAACTTATACTTATGATATGATTTTAATAATAATTAAAAAAAAAAATATGTTGTACGGCCAAGTATAAATTGGGCAAGGCTTCACAGTGAGAAGGTCTGTGTGGGAACGCCTACTTGGTAGAAAGCTTTCCAAACTAAAAAAAAAAAACAAGCTGACCAAGAAGTGGGGGGGAAGCAGGCAAAGCATTTCCGTGAATATTGGCGGGAAAGGTTGCAAAAATCCTCCACCTTGTTCTCTTTGTGGCGAAGGCCGGCGAGGAGAAAAACTATAACTGTTCTTCTCTCTCGTGTCTGCTTGCATTTTGCTGTCGTACATTTCAATACGTGGGTTGCACGCTGCGTGGAAAGGGAGATGAGACATGTACAGTTGCCCACACCTCGGATTCCTATAGATCAAGATCAGATTTGTATCTGGTGAAGCCGCCATTGGTCATTAGCGTTAGCGACATATACTGTATTGCTTAGTTTATACACTGTCATACGACAAAGTCTAAATCAGGCTTGTGAGAGGGTTTCACTAGGCTACAGCTGCTGCGAGTACTTCACAATGTAATATAGTCTACCTACTGCTATTTTATGGCCATGTTTTCTATAAGCTATGAGCGGATACATTGTACAGTATAGGAGAGAGTGCCTAAGTTAGTGCTCCTGTGTGTGATTAACATTAACTATCTGCAAACCCAGACATGAAAGCCGAAACCATTCTCAAATACTCGTATTTATTCGACTGTGTGTAGCCTCATTGTTGTTTTGCACTAGTTTTGCGGTCGGAAGTAGAGTTGCCATCTCATGTTTCTACATGTGATGTGACGTTTGTAGTGCATGCATGGCAGCCTAACCTTTTATTTATTTCAGGGCGTAAGTGCTGGTATGCACACCTCTTTCTGTACAACTTGTTAGGACAACATGACATCTGAGTAAACGTGCCAAAACAAAACGAACATGGACAGCTTTGGGTTGAGAAGCCAGTGTTTCGGTTACACACAGCCCTTTTCCCTAATACTGTAGAACAGGGGTTTTCAACGTTTTCAGCCCAGGGACCCCTTAGCTGAGAGCTAGATGAAGCAGGGACCCCCACTACATATTGTATAAAATTATGTTGCAGAAGAAAGATTTTCATAGATTTCTTCGACAGCTTAGACTTGTTTGACAGCACTGTCATCATGTTGGAGTAATGTGTATTTTCAGACAGTTAACCCCTTGAACCATCAAATACTTTAGTCTGCTCTTCTTTGACAAAAATGGCCGATCTACAAGCTTACAACGTCTTGCGTTGCAAGGCGTTGTAAGCTTGAAGATCTGCTATTTTTGGGTAATGTTCCACTCAGAATAGGGATGCTATAGGGTTCAAGTGGTTAATGTAAAGAAAACATCATCCTATCACACAAAGATTTGGCGGCCCCCCTGTAGTATCTCTGAGGACCCCCAAGGGGTCCCGGACCCCCTGTTGAAGACCCCTGCTGTAGAAGGCTAGTCTCGGGAGAAGCCATGGCCATTCGTATCGAGAGCATGATTTTATGAAACAAATGGTTAGATCTTATTATTTTTTTTACTACATTTTAAATGTGCCGCTAATATGATCTGATGACTGTAATATTTTTAATCCGTTGTCTGCATCAACAATGAATGTACCGTATGTCAGTTCAACAGAGTATATCGATGTCCATTTATGAATTTTGAGCATTAATAGGTGAAGCATGTCACTGTTAACTCTTAGACTATGCCACAATTATGCTTGCAAGTAGTACAGTTGTGAAGAACCGATCACCGTAGCTATACACCATAGATGTTATATGCTGTTAGTTGGCATTAACCTAGCGACTGTAGTGGTTTATACTTCGCCGTAAGGACGGTATCATTAGGGTTGGGGTTCCGGAAACAACAGGAACCGGAACCGGTTCCGTCCCATTTGGAACCGTCTCCGGATCGGTTTTCTTTTTTTTATTACACTTTGTCAGAGCTGGTATGCAGACTTCACGTCTGCTACACAATTACAATACTGGTGGTTTTCAAGGACCACCATATCTCCGAGAGTGTACGGATGAGTTACAGTGGTTCTCAACCTTTTCAGGCTGCAACCCCCAAAATCATATTTTAACTGGGGACCCCACCCTGAAGAGAACTAAGCGCTGAGGCATTACTAATGTGAAAATAGCAGATCTACATGCTCACAACGCCTCGCGTTGCGAGGCGTTGTGAGCATGTTGATCGGCTATTTTCACAATTTCTGCCTCCAATTAAATTATTAATTAAAAAGTCCTTAAATTGTCACTTTAGTTTAGAAATGTGCAGATACCCTCTATACACTTAAACTGTATGCTGGTTTGTTTACTGTTGAGAGAGAAAACAATGTTTCACATTAAGTCAATCATCTGGGGACCCCCCTGGGGGTCCCAGCCCACAGGTTGAGAACCACTGCCGTAAGGGTCCATTTGGAACCCGCAATCAATCGTTAAAGGGAACCTTTTAAGGAATCGACCCATTAAGAGGGACGCATTAAGGAACCCAACCCTAGGTATTTGTGCTGCAAAGAACTGCCAATCTAGAGGCGTTATGAGCTTCTAGATTGACACATTTCTCTCCTAATTTCCCGTCACACAACAAAGTAGCCCAAAGAACCATCAGGCTTTTTGGATCCATCCCTGTTGCCAGCTTTATAGGGCTACTGGCTGTGGATGAGTTGAATGTACAGTATTCCCGTTTGGACCTCTGGAGTAGTCTGGACTGTTGATGAGCCATGGATGTGTCAATGTACATACTACTGTATACTGTATTATATGTGCGTACATACTAGTACTTTCAATGGTTATTTATTTTGCATAATACAAATCATAAAAGGTAACGGTGGGATTTTTCAGGGGAATTACATTCGAACTAATGTAGCAATTTGTCAGTTTGTCATGTTTAAAACCCATTCGGAACGGGTACACATTATAGTGTATCATTATTTTATGTTTTAACTATTACAAAATAGCAGATATACAAGCTCACAGCGCGGCACCGAGTGCCGCGCTGCGAGCTTGTAGATCTGCTATTTATTTTTTAAATCAGTCTTTGAATATCTTTGACCCGATCTTTGACCCGACATCTAAATCCTTCTTCTAAATCAGTGGTTCTCAAACTTTTTCATGTCAAGGACCCCCAAAATTACAGGTATTTGGCCGCGGACACCCATCTCAAAATATGTTGTTCCAGGGACCCCCCAGAAGCAAATATTTAAGTTACAAATGTTTGCTTTTAAATAGATATATTCAAAGACTTGCAAAAACAAATAAAAAAAAATAGCTGATCTACCAAGCTTGCAGCACGGCACTCGGTACCGTGCTGCAAGCTTGTATATCTGCTATTTTTCAATAGTTAAAGCATTCAATAATTCTAGGCCTAAATGGCTTACTACCAAGCATGAGTGTCTGTTTGGACAGAGTACAGCAGAGAAAGAGAAGCTTCGGAGCAACCAAACAGGACAGTTAGTGCATCAGGCTCAATGTGAATACGATATACACGACTGTACCAAGCAACAATGCTTTGCCAGAATGAAACAATCCTTGGGCACGACCAGAACGTGTGTCCCATGGTGCCCTTGGAAATGTTGCATCTGTCATCAGATTGGACCTACTTGAGTTGTCTTTCCTTTTACAACTATGAAACATTTATGTTAACCACATGAACCCTAGCGTCCCTATATTCTCCACCCGAACATTCGGATAAAATTGCAGATCTACAAGCTCCTGTAGAAAAACCTATACCAATTACATTTGATTTAATGTCAGTCTTATCTTCTGCAGAAATGATAGTCATTTTATCTTCTATGCTGTTTTACCTTGGCCAGTCCAGTATTACTTGCATTTCTCACAATAATAACAATAATTTAATATTATATGATAGAGTACAGTCTAGTTTCGTTTTTTTTCTTTTTCTTTTATTCAATCGCAGGATATCAAAATGGGGATGTACAGCAAAATATCTAATTCACCATGTGGCTGCAATTTCCACCTACAGTATACAGTACAGTAAAGGATTTTGTATACCTAACAACAATAATAATTATTATTATCATTATAATAATAATCTGTACATACAATTGGAGTAATGTAACATTACAAAAGTAGCTACAAACACGATTACTGTAATCTGTAACATAAATTAACATGTAAAACTGTATATGGTGGCAATAATTAATATATTTTGGATAATGCGGTATGCAGTGTGTTTAAGACCATACTAAGGGAGTCTTGACTAAAAGTAGTAGTCTGTATCCTGTTTCCGTTTGTCTGTTTTTATTCATGTGAGTGGTCGGGACTTTTCAAAATTGTCATGCTTTACATGGGTTCTGCTGTAAAGATGTGTCTTCAACCCAGAGCTCAATCATTTACCATTAGGACATCACTGTGTGTTCTCCAAACAATCACCAGTTAAATCCTCAGTGTTAATTTGTCCCTTTGTACTGTATCTCTGAATGTACTGTACCAATGGAACCCATTTGGTTCCATTGGTACACTCTCAGGGCTACATGAACCCTAAGGAGGATTTTACTGTGTGCTTACATGTTCATTAGTTTGTTCTTTGCTTCATGTCCTGTTCAGGCTGGTTTATCTAACTAAAGGTATTCCCAGTTTGGATGACAGCTTGCTCTATCATTGTCTTTACTGTGAAATAAATACAATAGGACAGTACTGTATATCTCCATGTGTGTTTCTGTGTTAAAGGACAACTCCGCCCTAAATAACATCTTTGGCTCATGTTCCTAAAGGAGTAGTTCACCCCCAAAATGACTTTTTTTCTATTGATTAGTCACGCCATGGAGACTAGAGTTCAATAATATTTTTAGTTTTTTTGTCGCATTCCTAAGACAAAAATGTGATAACAATAAATTTACCCTCATTCGTTCCGGATGGGGACCCGTTTCGAAACGGATCCCCATGCAGAATCAATGGGGTAAATTTACTCAAATCAAATTTTTGTCTTAGGAATGTGACAAAAAACAAAACATATTATTGAACTCTAGTCTCCATGGCGTGACTACTGACTAATCAATAGAAAAAAAGTCATTTTGGGGGTGAACTACTCCTAATATATCGTCGTTGTCGGATGAAAACTTTATTATGTCCAAGACCGTTTTGTTTTGCATTTATCATTTTAAAAATGATTTAAACTAGTGAAAACACCGGCACCGGCTTTTGTGCAACAGCCTTGTATGATGAAACAGGTCTTTACTTTGCGAAAGTACATACAAATTTGAAACTTGGAGATACAAGGTTTCCACCCGACAACAACGATATATTGATCCAAAAGTACTGTCCATGGGGTCTATAAGGCAGTAATGCCCCTGTTGTCCAGTTTCCCCAGCAGGACCCACCAGCCCTCACAGCGAGAGTGGAGAGTGGAGCCTATAAGCCTATCGCCTTTACACTATTTGTTGCGGTCAAAAGTGTTTTTTGTTTTCATGAATGTGTTACTACAGTAGTTGTCATTACAAATACATCCGTGCCTTGGTTATCCCTCACAAGCCACGGCCACCTCAATCTCATAAATCATGTTTTGGGGTGAGGATTCAGCACAACTGCCAATCAAAGTGCGTCTTTTCCGGGACTTGGCAAAACACATGACAGCATAACATCTGTTTAGCTGAGTGTGGTGGCTTGTGTGGTACAATTTTGAGATATTTGTACTTTACTGGGGTATTTCCAATACTTTTACTTCTACGCCACTACATCTCAGGCAAATATAGTACTTTTACTACATATTATTTGATAACTTAAGTTATCTGTTACTTTGTAGATTTTGATTAATATTACAAAACACATTAACCACTTCAGCTCAGTATAAACAAAATATTTGTATACATTTGAAAACTTTAAATTGGACATTCTGCGTGCGTACTGAGTACTTTACTTTTGGTACTTTAAGTAGGCCTACATTATGATACCAATACTTTTGTACTTTTACTTCAAGTACATTTTGAACTTTTCCCACCACTGTTGAATACTTTATTGACAATTTGCAAATAGTGCAGAGGTACGATTTTACAATGATTGTTAAATGGGTAGCACAAAAAGCCCTAGGGGCTTGTTTGTTTGCATTGTGGTCCTGTTGAAAACCAAACCAGAACATTCTTCTAATTTACACAAAAAGTGTAGTAATAGATTTTGTGTTTAAATCATTTTTATCGGAAATATTTTGAATGAATTTATGGTTGCATAGAAACTGTATAACAATGGACAGTTTCAGCACTGTTAAATGGGACTGAAACCCAATGGCGACTTTGATGTTAGTAGAAGGTTAACACATGGAAGGCTGACCTTAGTACACTGATGTAATCAATGCAGCTGCCTGCAGCTGATACAATTAATAATGAGCGTGTAATACGTTTACACACAGCCAAGAACTGACAGTCACAGTAGTCATTATAGTCTACATTGTCAACAAGAAAACAAACTACACAATTAAGTAGTCTTGGCCATCTGGCCAGTGGTGTACTATCGGACCAGTTACCCATACCCCTGGTACCTATAGATATTCACTGATATGGGCTTAATATTGATGACATCACATCTCCATATATGCAAGGGATTTGGTTCCCCTGGCATCACACGTACACAGACACGACGTGTGCCATCTGTAAAACAAATGTTGATTCATGTTCATTTCAAATCCCCCCCCCCCTCCCCCCCTGGTTTGCCCCCAAGGACCCCTGAGGGTCCAGGGACCCTTGGGGGTCCCTGCACACTACTCTGGCACCAAAGACGTGCAATGAGCTTGTAGATCTATATTTTTGAATAGCCAATTATAGATGAGCAATATGCACAAAGTGCATTACATGTGCTATGAATGAGTTTACCCCCCCCCCCCCCCCCCCCCCCCCCCCCCACCTGGCGCACAGTCCATGACCCTTGTGGGGTCCACAGACACGTGGAGATCACCGAACACTACTCTGGAAGAAACCTACCAAATTACACACTATGAGCTTGTAGATCTGCTTTTTTTAATAGTCCCCAAATATGTTGTGGAAAGACAAGTGTAGTTGTGATCCAAGACATTTCTCAACTGTTTCCTCCTTGTAATGGAGTCAGCTTGAATCTTCCTACCACACACACACACACACACATGTCTGTCTGTCTGTCTGTCTGTCTGTCTGTCTGTCTGTCTGTCTGTCTGTCTCTCTCTCTCTCTCTCTCTCTCTCTCTCTCTCTCTTTCTATCTCTCTCTCTCTCTCTCTCTGTCACGCACCTTAACGCCCTCATTAGCATAATTTATGCGGACCACACCCACAATTATTTCCAAACCATGCACCGCCCCCAATTTGCATACGTCGACTAAGCACCTCCCCTTCATTTACATGCGGTCATCTGCATTTTTTACGCGCTGGGAAACCTACCTTAACGCCCTCATTAGCATAATGTATGCGAGCATAATGTATGCGCACCACGCCCACACGCATTTCCAAACCACGCCCCGCCCCCAATTTGCATATGTCGACTAAGCTCCTCCCCTTCATTTACGCCGCCTGCATTTTTCACGCGCTGGGAAACGCCACTTAACAGCCTCAACAGCATAATTTATGCGGACCACACCCACACGCATTTCCAAACCATGCACCGCCCCCAATTTGCATACGTCGACTAAGCTCCTCCCCTTCATTTACATGCGGTCATCTGCATTTTTTACGCGCTGGGAAACCTACCTTAATGCCCTCATTAGCATAATGTATGCGAGCATAATGTATGCGCACCACGCCCACACACATTTCCAAACCATGCCCGCCCCCAATTTGCATATGTCGACTAAGCTCCTCCCCTTAATTTACATACGGCCGTCTGCATTTTTTACGCGCTGGGAAATGCCCCTTAACAGCCTCATTAGCATAATTTATGCGGACCACGCCCACACGCATTTCCAAACCACGCCCCGCCCCCAATTTGCATATGTCGACTAAGCTCCTCCCCTTCATTTACATACGGTCGTCTGCTTTTTTTACGCGCTGGGAAACCTACCTTAACGCCCTCATTAGCATAATGTATGCAAGCATAATGTATGCGCACCACGCCCACACGCATTTACAAACCACGCCCCGCCCCCAATTTGCATATGTCGACTAAGCTCCTCCCCTTCATTTACATACGGCCGCCTGCATTTTTCACGCGCTGGGAAACGCCACTTAACAGCCTCATTAGCATAATTTATGCGGACCACACCCACACACATTTCCAAACCATGCACCGCCCCCAATTTTTTAAAGTCGACTAAGCTCCTCCCCTTCATTTACATACGGTCGTCTGCTTTTTTTACGCGCTGGGAAACCTACCTTAACGCCCTCATTAGCATAATGTATGCAAGCATAATGTATGCGCACCACGCCCACACGCATTTCCAAACCACGCCCCGCCCCCAATTTGCATATGTCGACTAAGCTCCTCCCCTTCATTTACATACGGCCGCCTGCATTTTTTACGCGCTGGGAAACGCCACTTAACAGCCTCATTAGCATAATTTATGCGGACCACACCCACACGCATTTCCAAACCATGCCCCGCCCCCCCCATTTGCATAAGTCGGAAGGAAGGAAGGAAGGAAGGAAGGAAGGAAGGAAGGAAGGAAGAAAGAAAGAAAGAAAGAAAGAAAGAAAGAAAGAAAGAAAGAAAGAAAGAAAGAAAGAAAGAAAGAAAGAAAGAAAGAAAGAAAGAAAGAAAGAAAGAAAGAAAGAAAGAAAGAAAGAAAGAAAGAAAGAAAGAAAGAAAGAAAGAAAGAAAGAAAGAAAGAAAGAAAGAAAGAAAGAAAGAAAGAAAGAAAGAAAGAAAGAAAGAAGGTTGTACGCTATTTATTTATTTATTTATTTATTTATTTATTTATTTATTTATTTAGCCGATAGGCAGACGCCCGGGGGGGAGAGATGGATGCAGAGATGGGAAAAGTACTCCTGTTCTGTACTTAAGTAAGAGATGGGAAAAGTACTCCTGTTCTGTACTTAAGTAAAAGTAAAAGTAATTGTGAAAAAAACGACTTTGG
>NC_137822.1:5742330-5755788 GCF_963921795.1 Nannobrachium achirus | reverse complement strand
CTGGATAGTCCTATATCGGTAATTCATTCATTCATGAATGACTTCACTGTGGAAATAAGCCAAAAACATTACTAGGATCTCCTTTTAGTTGAGCTTGTACCAGTGAACTGTACTGTCAATGACACTGTATACCTATGACAGTCCTATATCAATAATTCGTTCATTCATGAATGACTTCCCTGTGGAAATAAGCCAAAAACATTACTGGGATCTCCTTTTAGTTGGGCTTGTACCAAATCATGTTTATTACGTATCTATCTATCTTCCTATCAATTGGTCACATGCATTCACATTGCACTGAACGCACGCAAGCACGCACGCACGCACGCACGCCCGCTCAGCAGCTGGCTTTTTCTCTTTTTTTTTTTTTTTCCCACAGAGCTCCAGACTCAGACACCGAGGTCTCGGAGGGCACCCAAGCCGGACTGCGTGCTCTGGCAGCGGCCGCGGAGCGGCCGCGGCCCCCCTCAACCCACTGAAGCCAGATAGAGGCTGGTGAAATAAAAACAGTCAGTAGGTCCCCATCAACAGGCGGCGCTGTGCGAGCCACTGACCAATCACAGCCAAATCAGGAAGTCAACCAGTCTGTTGTTGACGGAGGAGGAGAAACAGCCTGCATGTTGGACTGCAGAAAGGTCAGGTGATTGTGTCCTGAAATTACTTTGTCCATTTGGGCCCCTTTCCTTGTGTCTAATTCATTTGGAGGCATAAGGTTACAGTACAGTACATTATTTAAATGGATAAAATTAACACTGAGGATTTTACTGTGTAAGCAAAATGCAGTACATCATTTTGTTCCTATCATTTAAATCATGGATTAGTCCTTTTGTATGCAAGACTGTGTCTAATTTATACCACCAGAGGGCAGGCCAGGATCAGGGAATGATTTTAGCATGCCACACTTTTCATATTTCAGATGAGATTACATTTAAATCACTTTGAACCTGCCGGCATTCCTATTCCGTTAATATAGGCGGGAACACATGCATCATCATCTGACACGTAACCGTCTTAATCACAGTTATTTTGTCATAATCGTTTCCATGTTGCAATATGTCAAGCAATATGTCATAACATGTTGCCATAACCAGCCTTACTGGGGAGGGGACACCCTGGTTTGCCCCAAAGGACGGCAAGTGTCAGAAAGCCTGACGTCTAGTGGCTGGACATGGTCATTGACTGCAGACAGGTGTTTCAGTTGGTAATTAGCTGCAGAGGCTTTCTCCATTCAGTAGAACGTTTGCCACTGAGAGGAGAGGATCTGTGTGTCTCTGTTTACCCCATCATTCCCCTATATGTGTGCTTTTACACTGTGTATCCTTCTATTGTGAGGAGGTTTATTTCGTTACTTATGTTTACCGTATTTGGGCTTTAGACTACATTGCAGGCTAATAACTAAGTTGATAGGCATGTGTAATAATGACATGAGCCATAATAACGGCAATTCAATCACTCATTGTGTGAAGTGTTTGTTAGTTTTTTTTTTTTTTTTTTTTACTTTGAGCAACTTTCTCTTTTCCTCTGTTTTAGATTGAGGTTAAGCTTTCTATTAAGTTCACCAGCCGAGAGTTCAGCCTGAAGAGGATGCCTTCAAGGAAACCCATGGGTGTTTTTGGTGTGAAGATCTCCACAGTGACTAAGTGAGTTAAGAGCCAGTCAAGTAGTGCGTGTGTGCGTGCGTGCGTCTTATGTGTGTACATTCTTGTCAGGGGTGTCGCACCAAATTCTGGGCCCTGGGTACAAGGATTCCCTGCGGGCCCCCCATGAATGTTCTTCATAGGGGAGGGGGGTTTAACCCATTTAGCACACTATTTTGTGTTTTAACTATTGAAAAATAGCAGATATTGCTGCAAGCTTGTAGATCTGCTATTTTTGAAAAATCATGAATATTTGTGCAAGCCTTTGAATATTTCAAATCCTTCTAAGGTTTTTGTTTTTTTAAACCTGTGTTTCTATGTCAGTGGTGCTCAAACATTTTCATGTCAAGGACCCCCAAAATGATATGTATTTGGCCACGGACCCCCATCTCAAAATATCTAGTTCCAGGGACCCCCCAGAAGCAAAATCTGAGTTACAAACGTTCGCTTTGAAAATACATATATTCAAAGATTTGCACACATTTTCACGACTTTTTTCCAAAAATAGCAGATCTACAAGCTCGCAGCGCGGCACTCGGTGCCGCGCTGTGAGCTTGTATATCTGCTATTTTTCACTGGTTAAAAAGCAGTCAATAATTCTAGGCCTAAATGTACTGTAATCACTTCACACCACTGGTTCTGAATGACAATCCACTCTTGGTCCCATGCAGTTCATCCCAGACGGCTACGCCAACCACCTGTCCCAGCTGGAGCTGTGCCAGCGCTCCCGCCCCGCAAAGTCCAGCGGCGCCCGCATGATCCTCCGCAAGGGCAGCTTCGGCCTGGGAGCCGCCGGAGGCGACTACCTCCGCAAGCGCAACCACGTCTTCCGCACCATCTCCTCGCAGCCCGGCGTGGGAGGAGGAGGAGGAGGGGTGGTGGTGGCGACGGGCGGCGGTGCCGCCGCTGCCGCCTGTTCTCCCTCGCAGCCCGGAGGACGGACGGAGCGCACGTTGAGCCAGTGCGACATCGAGCGGGAGCGGGGGATGGCGGCCACGGCCACTCAGAGGAGCATGAGCATAGCCACGGGGTGCTGGGGCCGCAGCGGGAGCCAGAAGGAGGGCAGCGGAGGGTTGCTCAGTCCCAAATAGAATTCACTTTGCTGTAAGACTTAACACGGGCTTTTCACACGGGAAGACTGGCGCGGTCTGGTGGTTCGTTTTCAACGAGATGTGAGCGTTCGGGTGGTGGCGGCGGTCGTGCTTGTCTCGTGCACACGCCTTGTCGGGCGTTGAAATGTGTCGAATTTTCTTTTCAAAGACTTGCGTCTTTTCACACGAGGAGAGCAGTGGATCCCTACGGATCCAAGCGAGAAGAAGGCAGGTGTATTGCCGCTTTCCATGTGAAAAGCCCTGATACCTATAGCCAGAAATTAGACCACAGCGATCTCTGGATTACTACTTGAAGGAAGGCAGAGGAAAATGATGGGCTAAGAAAGGAGAAATAGTAAAAGAAACGACAGATAATGGTCAGATAACGATACACAGTACTTGAATGGCTCACATAGACAGACGATCGGAGACTTCATGGGAAATCTAAACTCAATGAAGTGGCTAGAACTGGGTGGAAACTATTCAGAAATGACAGTTCAGTGCTGAACCAATGCAAAGTTTAGGGTGCCCTCAACATTGGAATGTGGAACCGTGATGTTGGTTTTCAATGCAATGAGCGTAGGTTTGTCGGCAGGCGTTTTCTTCCCCCACTGTTCTATCCACTACATTGAATTTAGATGTCTCTGCACGTATATCGGTTGGTGGAGATCTGTGACCGCCTGGCTACGAGAGAAGAATATAGATAGTAGAAGAAGCATCTGAGCTTTGGAGCATAGCTGGAAGGACACGTTTGATTGTAATGCAAGAGACGACGACCAAGATCCTTTGAACAATGGACACTTCTTCTGTAGCATGAACGACACGGTAAACTTTTATAAAAAGAAAGAAAAAAAAAATCACTGGCCAAAAACGACAACAAAAGACGACGAAATCAATGAAATATTGTAAGCCTTAATCAAATCTCCCGTCACAGATACCCCCTACGGGAACACATTTTACGGGGACAACAACCTCGCAGACACGCACAAGCTCAGGACGAAAGTAGCCCGGACACGCTCATAAACATGAATGTCAGGACGGTACTTTGGTAACCATGGCAACATAGCTATAGGCCAGCTATTTCCAACTCTGATTTCTAAAGACTATTTCAAGTCATGTGAGAAAAATGTGACCACCCGACTGCCTGGCAATAAGTAGCAGAAAACATTTCACTTTTCACAGGAGAATAAGACGTATCGCGTGTCCCCAAAAAGGGGGGAAAGGGACAGGAAAAGAGAGTTGTGAATCCTGCTGTGACTGGGGGCTGTTACAGAGACGGGGCCCTGTGCTCGTCTCTCTTTTACGGGAACATTTTACTAGTGTTCTATTTTAAGAATGTTGCGTCCGACATGAAGTTGCAACCTTGCTGCAGCTCCACCCTTTACAAGACACTGGACTATCATTTATTCAAGCATGGTCTCTACGGGCCATCCAAGGCCTTAAAATCCAATGACAGGTTTGCAGTAATCCACAGACTGAAGTTAAGGCAGAAAGGAAGGCATGCAGTGACAGCGGTGACATTTTTAAATTCCGTACAGTCCACAGCAACAATCCCTTTATTCCGGTCATCTGCTTGCAGTACCTCTGGGCCACCTGCTGGCGGTGCTCTCTGCTTTCCACAAAACGTTGCTGCTATAAGAGACATTTCGTCGTGACCCGCACCCTTGCTGTTTTCTTTTAGCTTTTTTCAAGTTATTTTTGTTCTTACTTTCACATTGCACAGCACCCACTTGTAAAGCTAAACTTATACTTATGATATGATTTTAATAATAATTTTTAAAAAAAATATGTTGTACGGCCAAGTATAAATTGGGCAAGGCTTCACAGTGAGAAGGTCTGTGTGGGAACGCCTACTTGGTAGAAAGCTTTCCAAACTGAAAAAAAAAAATACAAGCTGACAAAGAAGTGGGGGGGAAGCAGGCAAAGCATTTCCGTGAATATTGGCGGGAAAGGTTGCAAAAATCCTCCACCTTGCTCTCTTTGTGGCGAAGGCCGGCGAGGAGAAAAACTATAACTGTTCTTCTCTCTCGTGTCTGCTTGCATTTTGCTGTTGTACATTTCAATACGTGGGTTGCACGCTGCGTGGAAAGGGAGATGAGACATGTACAGTTGCCCACACCTCGGATTCCTATAGTTCAAAATCAGATTTGTATCTGGTGAAGCCGTCATTGGTCATTAGCGTTAGCGACATATACTGTATTGCTTAGTTTATACACTGTCATACGACAAAGTCTAAATCAGGCTTGTGAGAGGGTTTCACTAGGCTACAGCTGCTGCGAGTACTTCACAATGTAATATAGTCTACCTACTGCTATTTTATGGCCATGTTTTCTATAAGCTATGAGCGGATACATTGTACAGTATAGGAGAGAGTGCCTAAGTTAGTGCTCCTGTGTGTAATTAACATTAACTGATCTGCAAACCCAGACATGAAAGCCGAAACCATTCTCAAATACTCGTATTTATTCGACTGTGTGTAGCCTCATTGTTGTTTTGCACTAGTTTTGCGGTCGGAAGTAGAGTTGCCATCTCATGTTTCTACATGTGATGTGACGTTTGTAGTGCATGCATGGCAGCCTAACCTTTTATTTATTTCAGGGCGTAAGTGCTGGTATGCACACCTCTTTCTGTACAACTTGTTAGGACAACATGACATCTGAGTAAACGTGCCAAAACAAAACGAACATGGACAGCTTTGGGTTGAGAAGCCAGTGTTTCGGTTACACACAGCCCTTTTCCCTAATACTGTAGAACAGGGGTCTTCAACGTTTTCAGGCCAGGGACCCCTTAGCTGAGAGCTAGATGAAGCAGGGACCCCCACTACATATTGTATAAAATTATGTTGCAGAAGAAAGATTTTCATAGATTTCTTCGACAGCTTAGACTTGTTTGACAGCACTGTCATCATGTTGGAGTAATGTGTATTTTCAGACAGTTAACCCCTTGAACCATCAAATACTTTAGTCTGCTCTTCTTTGACAAAAATGGCCGATCTACAAGCTTACAACGTCTTGCGTTGCAAGGCGTTGTAAGCTTGAAGATCTGCTATTTTTGGGTAATGTTCCACTCAGAATAGGGATGCTATAGGGTAAGGGTTCAAGTGGTTAATGTAAAGAAAACATCATCCTATCACACAAAGATTTGGCGGCCCCCCTGTAGTATCTCTGAGGACCCCCAAGGGGTCCCGGACCCCCTGTTGAAGACCCCTGCTGTAGAAGGCTAGTCTCGGGAGAAGCCATGGCCATTCGTATCGAGAGCATGATTTTATGAAACAAATGGTTAGATCTTATTATTTTTTTTACTACATTTTAAATGTGCCGCTAATATGATCTGATGACTGTAATATTTTTAATCCGTTGTCTGCATCAACAATGAATGTACCGTATGTCAGTTCAACAGAGTATATCGATGTCCATTTATGAATTTTGAGCATTAATAGGTGAAGCATGTCACTGTTAACTCTTAGACTATGCCACAATTATGCTTGCAAGTAGTACAGTTGTGAAGAACCGATCACCGTAGCTATACACCATAGATGTTATATGCTGTTAGTTGGCATTAACCTAGCGACTGTAGTGGTTTATACTTCGCCGTAAGGACGGTATCATTAGGGTTGGGGTTCCGGAAACAACAGGAACCGGAACCGGTTCCGTCCCATTTGGAACCGTCTCCGGATCGGTTTTCTTTTTTTTATTACACTTTGTCAGAGCTGGTATGCAGACTTCACGTCTGCTACACAATTACAATACTGGTGGTTTTCAAGGACCACCATATCTCCGAGAGTGTACGGATGAGTTACAGTGGTTCTCAACCTTTTCAGGCCGCAACCCCCAAAATCATATTTTAACTGGGGACCCCACCCTGAAGAGAACTAAGAGCTGAGGCATTACATTTTGTCTAACACGGTTCTAATGTGAAAATAGCAGATCTACATGCTCACAACGCCTCACGTTGCGAGGCGTTGTGAGCATGTTGATCGGCTATTTTCACAATTTCTGCCTCCAATTAAATTATTAATTAAAAAGTCCTTAAATTGTCACTTTAGTTTAGAAATGTGCAGATACCCTCTATACACTTAAACTGTATGCTGGTTTGTTTACTGTTGAGAGAGAAAACAATGTTTCACATTAAGTCAATCATCTGGGGACCCCCCTGGGGGTCCCAGCCCACAGGTTGAGAACCACTGCCGTAAGGGTCCATTTGGAACCCGCAATCAATCGTTAAAAGGAACCTTTTAAGGAATCGACCCATTAAGAGGGACGCATTAAGGAACCCAACCCTAGGTATTTGTGCTGCAAAGAACTGCCAATCTAGAGGCGTTATGAGCTTCTAGATTGACACATTTCTCTCCTAATTTCCCGTCACACAACAAAGTAGCCCAAAGAACCATCAGGCTTTTTGGATCCATCCCTGTTGCCAGCTTTATAGGGCTACTGGCTGTGGATGAGTTGAATGTACATATTCCCGTTTGGACCTCTGGAGTAGTCTGGACTGTTGATGAGCCATGGATGTGTCAATGTACATACTACTGTATACTGTATTATATGTGCGTACATACTAGTACTTTCAATGGTTATTTATTTTGCATAATACAAATCATAAAAGGTAACGGTGGGATTTTCAGGGGAATTACATTCGAACTAATGTAGC
Source organism: Nannobrachium achirus (assembly GCF_963921795.1). Classification (NCBI taxonomy): domain Eukaryota; kingdom Metazoa; phylum Chordata; class Actinopteri; order Myctophiformes; family Myctophidae; genus Nannobrachium; species Nannobrachium achirus. The sequence goes on along the minus strand of NC_137822.1, from coordinate 5,748,410 downwards.
ATTTTGTCAGTTTGTCATGTTTAAATGTTCTTAGGATCCAACAGAATACTTTTTTTTTTGGTTTTCTTTTTATGATTCTGCCAGTGCAATATTATTGTTGCGGTCACAGAGAGGCATAACCTCCATATGAGGTCACACACGCACGCACGCACGCACGCACGCACGCACGCACGCACGCACGCACCCATACACACAAACACACACACACACACACACACACACACACACACACACACACACACACACACACACACACACACACACACACACACACACACACACACACACACACACACACACACACACACCCCAGTGGTGGTAAAAGTACTACTTATTTTACTTAAAGGGGAAGACCACCCATTTTCAATATTGATTTATATTGTAAAGAACAATGTGTGATGTCATCAAGTTGTACTTTATAATACAAACCCCAAAATCAATCCTCCAGTTATAGGCAACACAGAAGAGGGGGAACTTTTTTTCTATTTCCACACAACTCCTCTAAGGTATATTAATGACATAGTTCAATATTGAAAATGGGTGGTCTTCCCCTTTAAGTAAAAGTATCAATACTGCAACATAGAAATACTCCGAAAATTCAGAATGTACTTGAATAAAAGAATGAAAGTGTTGGCATCAAATTGTACTTAAAGTACCAAAAGTAAAAGTATGTTTACGAATATCCAAGGTATAAAATAGGGCTAAAGTGGTTGATGTATGTTTTTGTGTAATTTATTTCTGCAGAGTAACTAGTAACTAAAGTATTTAGTATCTAGTGGAGTAGAAGTAAAAGTATTAGAAATTGGAAATACTCAAGTAAAGTACAAACACCTCAGAATTGTGCTTAAGTACTGTACGTAAGTAAATGTACTTTACACCACTGACACACACACACACACACACACACACACACACACACACACACACACACACACACACACACACACACACACACACACACACACGTGCGCGCGTGCGGTTACTGTACCTACAGCGTAGTTAGAAGAATGTCACCTTTTAAAACGGATTTATATTCCAGCCACTGTTGACCTATTCTGCAGTTTCGTTTACGAATTATTCAACGATACACATTTTATATATATGGCAGACTATAAACTATTTTTCAAATTGGGAGTATTTTACAAAAGCCTTTGACAAAATTAGGCATGTTTAGGCCTAATGGAATTCACAGGGAAGTCAGTGAATTCACCCCCTCCCCCCCTCTCCCCCCACCCAAACTAAAGCTGCTATCTTTCAACAAGCTGTTGCATGTCATATAATCCACACAGATTGGACTTAGTTCTTTTTTTCTTTTTTAATATTGATTTGTATTTGTATTTTATGGAAGACATCACAGACAATACAAACAGTACATCAACAAGACATAAGAAGACAAACACACACACCAGACTATCATGCATATATCAAACACGGGTAATTCACCTATAATATACAAAGTACAGAAGTACAAAAGTAGGCAAACCATAAAAGTACAAACAATTGGACAAATTCTAAAAGCTGTTATAAATTAGTCATCCAGATATGGCGTGATAGGACCCCAGATGAACTCAAATGCTGCATGACTGTCCTGTTTCTACTAGCGAAGCCTCTCCAAAGGAATTATTGATACAAATTCAGTAAGCCATCTGTTGAAACAGGGTATACTGTAGTAGAGGTTTTCCATTCAGTTAAAATAATTATTTTGGCTACTAGTGTACCAGTCGTGTTTGATTTTAACCACTTCAACCATTATTTTATGCTTTAACTATTGAAAAATAGCAGATATACAAGCTCACAGCGCGGCTGCGAGCTTGTAGATCTGCTATTTTTTTTTTAAATCAGTCTTTGAATATCTTTGACCCGATCTTTGACCCGACATCTAAATCCTTCTTCTAAATCAGTGGTTCTCAAACTTTTTCATGTCAAGGACCCCCAAAATTACAGGTATTTGGCCGCGGACACCCATCTCAAAATATGTTGTTCCAGGGACCCCCCAGAAGCAAATATTTAAGTTACAAATGTTTGCTTTTAAATAGATATATTCAAAGACTTGCAAAAACAAATAAAAAAAAAATAGCTGATCTACCAAGCTTGCAGCACGGCACTCGGTACCGTGCTGCAAGCTTGTATATCTGCTATTTTTCAATAGTTAAAGCATTCAATAATTCTAGGCCTAAATGGCTTACTACCAAGCATGAGTGTCTGTTGGACAGAGTACAGCAGAGAAAGAGAAGCTTCGGAGCAACCAAACAGGACAGTTAGTGCATCAGGCTCAATGTGAATACGATATACACGACTGTACCAAGCAACAATGCTTTGCCAGAATGAAACAATCCTTGGGCACGACCAGAACGTGTGTCCCATGGTGCCCTTGGAAACGTTGCATCTGTCATCAGATTGGACCTACTTGAGTTGTCTTTCCTTTTACAACTATGAAACATTTATGTTAACCACATGAACCCTAGCGTCCCTATATTCTCCACCCGAACATTCGGATAAAATTGCAGATCTACAAGCTCCTGTAGAAAAACCTATACCAATTACATTTGATTTAATGTCAGTCTTATCTTCTGCAGAAATGATAGTCATTTTATCTTCTATGCTGTTTTACCTTGGCCAGTCCAGTATTACTTGCATTTCTCACAATAATAACAATCATTTAATATTATATGATAGAGTACAGTCTAGTTTCGTTTTTTTTCTTTTTCTTTTATTCAATCGCAGGATATCAAAATGGGGATGTACAGCAAAATATCTAATTCACCATGTGGCTGCAATTTCCACCTACAGTATACAGTACAGTAAAGGATTTTGTATACCTAACAACAATAATTATTATTATTATCATTATAATAATAATCTGTACATACAATTGGAGTAATGTAACATTACAAAAGTAGCTACAAACTCGATTACTGTAATAGATCTGTAACATAAATTAACATGTAAAACTGTATATGGTGGCAATAATTAATATATTTTGGATAATGCGGTATGCAGTGTGTTTAAGACCATACTTATTAAGGGAGTCTTGACTAAAAGTAGTAGTCTGTATCCTGTTTCCGTTTGTCTGTTTTTATTCATGTGAGTGGTCGGGACTTTTCAAAATTCTCATGCTTTACACGGGTTCTGCTGTAAAGATGTGTCTTCAACCCAGAGCTCAATCATTTACCATTAGGACATCACTGTGTGTTCTCAAAACAATCACCAGTTAAATCCTCAGTGTTAATTTGTCCCTTTGTACTGTATCTCTGAATGTACTGTACCAATGGAACCCATTTGGTTCCATTGGTACACTCTCAGGGCTACATGAACCCTAAGGAGGATTTTACTGTGTGCTTACATGTTCATTAGTTTGTTCTTTGCTTCATGTCCTGTTCAGGCTGGTTTATCTAACTAAAGGTATTCCCAGTTTGGATGACAGCTTGCTCTATCATTGTCTTTACTGTGAAATAAATACAATAGGACAGTACTGTATATCTCCATGTGTGTTTCTGTGTTAAAGGACAACTCCGCCCTAAATAACATCTTTGGCTCATGTTCCTAAAGGAGTAGTTCACCCCCAAAATGACTTTTTTCCTATTGATTAGTCACGCCATGGAGACTAGAGTTCAATAATATTTTTAGTTTTTTTGTCGCATTCCTAAGACAAAAATGTGATAACAATAAATTTACCCTCATTCGTTCCGGATGGGGACCCGTTTCGAAACGGATCCCCATGCAGAATCAATGGGGTAAATTTACTCAAATCAAATTTTTGTCTTAGGAATGTGACAAAAAACAAAACATATTATTGAACTCTAGTCTCCATGGCGTGACTAATCAATAGAAAAAAAGTCATTTTGGGGGTGAACTACTCCTAATATATCGTCGTTGTCGGATGAAAACTTTATTATGTCCAAGACCGTTTTGTTTTGCATTTATCATTTTAAAAATGATTTAAACTAGTGAAAACAGCGATCTACAAGCAAACAACGCCTCGCACCGGCACCGGCTTTTGTGCAACAGCCTTGTATGATGAAACAGGTCTTTACTTTGCGAAAGAACATACAAATTTGAAACTTGGAGATACAAGGTTTCCACCCGACAACAACGATATATTGATCCAAAAGTACTGTCCATGGGGTCTATAAGGCAGTAATGCACCTGTTGTCCAGTTTCCCCAGCAGGACCCACCAGCCCTCACAGCGAGAGTGGAGCCTATAAGCCTATCACTTTTACACTATTTGTTGCGGTCAAAAGTGTTTTTTGTTTTCATGAATGTGTTACTACAGTAGTTGTCATTACAAATACATCCGTGCCTTGGTTATCCCTCACAAGCCACGGCCACCTCAATCTCATAAATCATGTTTTGGGGTGAGGATTCAGCACAACTGCCAATCAAAGTGCGTCTTTTCCGGGACTTGGCAAAACACATGACAGCATAACATCTGTTTAGCTGAGTGTGGTGGCTTGTGTGGTACAATTTTGAGATATTTGTACTTTACTGGGGTATTTCCAATACTTTTACTTCTACGCCACTACATCTCAGGCAAATATAGTACTTTTACTACATATTATTTGATAACTTAAGTTATCTGTTACTTTGTAGATTTTGATTAATATTACAAAACACATTAACCACTTCAGCTCAGTATAAACAAAATATTTGTATACATTTGAAAACTTTAAATTGGACATTCTGCGTGCGTACTGAGTACTTTTGGTACTTTAAGTAGGCCTACATTATGATACCAATACTTTTGTACTTTTACTTCAAGTACATTTTGAACTTTTCCCACCACTGTTGAATACTTTATTGACAATTTGCAAATAGTGCAGAGGTACGATTTTACAATGATTGTTAAATGGGTAGCACAAAAAGCCCTAGGGGCTTGTTTGTTTGCATTGTGGTCCTGTTGAAAACCAAACCAGAACATTCTTCTAATTTACACAAAAAGTGTAGTAATAGATTTTGTGTTTAAATCATTTTTATCGGAAATATTTTGAATGAATTTTTGCATAGAAACTGTATAACAATGGACAGTTTCAGCACTGTTAAATGGGACTGAAACCCAATGGCGACTTTGATGTTAGTAGAAGGGTAACACATGGAAGGCTGACCTTAGTACACTGATGTAATCAATGCAGCTGCCTGCAGCTGATACAATTAATAATGAGCGTGTAATCCGTTTACACACAGCCAAGAACTGACAGTCACAGTAGTCATTATAGTCTACATTGTCAACAAGAAAACAAACTACACAATTAAGTAGTCTTGGCCATCTGGCCAGTGATGTACTATCGGACCAGTTACCCATACCCCTGGTACCTATAGATATTCACTGATATGGGCTTAATATTGATGACACACATCCATATATGCAAGGGATTTGGTTCCCCTGGCATCACACGTACACAGACACGATGTGTGCCATCTGTAAAACAAATGTTGATTCATGTTCATTTCAAATCCCCCCCCCCCCTGGTTTGCCCCCAAGGACCCCTGAGGGTCCACGGACCCTTGGGGGTCCCCGCACACTACTCTGGCACCAAAGACGTGCAATGAGCTTGTAGATCTATATTTTTGAATAGCCAATTATAGATGAGCAATATGCACAAAGTGCATTACATGTGCTATGAATGAGTTTACCCCCCCCCCCCCCCCCCCCCCCCCCCCCACCTGGCGCACAGTCCATGACCCTTGTGGGGTCCACAGACACGTGGAGATCACCGAACACTACTCTGGAAGAAACCTACCAAATTACACACTATGAGCTTGTAGATCTGCTTTTTTTAATAGTCCCCAAATATGTTGTGGAAAGACAAGTGTAGTTGTGATCCAAGACATTTCTCAACTGTTTCCTCCTTGTAATGGAGTCAGCTTGAAACACACACACACACACACACACACACACAGTCCATCTGCGCTCTCTCTGTCTGTCTGTCTGTCTGTCTTCTGTCTGTCTGTCTGTCTGTCTGTCTGTCTCTCTCTCTCTCTCTCTCTATCTCTCTATCTCTCTCTCTCTCTCTCTCTCTATCTCTCTCTCTCTCTCTCTCTCTCTCTCTCTCTCTCTCTCTCTCTCTCTGTCACGCACCTT
>NC_137822.1:5707330-5739830 GCF_963921795.1 Nannobrachium achirus | reverse complement strand
AAAGAAAGAAAGAAAGAAAGAAAGAAAGAAAGAAAGAAAGAAAGAAAGAAAGAAAGAAAGAAAGAAAGAAAGAAAGAAAGTTGTACGCACGCTATTTGTTTATATATTTATTTATTTATTTATTTATTTATTTATTTATTTAGCCAATAGGCAGACGCCCGGGGGGGGGGGGGGGGGGGAGAGATGGATGCAGAGATGGGAAAAGTACTCCTGTTCTGTACTTAAGTAAAAGTAAAAGTAATTGTGAAAAAAACGACTTTGGTAAAGGTAAAAGTACTCATTCCAAGTATATTTACCGTATATTTCTAGAATTTGAAGGATATTAAAATTAAAAGATCCCCACCAAACATACGTCTTAAAACTGGCCCAGAATTGGTTTCCTACTATGATGTGAAATCTAAATGCAGCAGTGTTTTTTTTTTAGACTGAGTACCAGTTATAGATAATATTTGACTCTCCAAGAACAATCATTATTATTATAAAAAATATATGTATATCCCACGATTTTGTAACCCATTTTTTTAAGTGCCAATTGACCACCAAGTAGGCCTACATCATTATGACTGATGTTAAAACACAGATAAGGTTTCCTAATAAGAATGTCGTTTTCATTGTTCAATTATAATTATAATACATCTCACATCCACAGACAGACAGATTTCTGACTGTTATACTTTAAGATGTTTTGCATGTCTGTCAGAGGACCCCAATTAAATGCAAACAAGCCATACAGCCTTGTAGATCGGCTGGTTTTATTGTTTTATTTTTTAAATTGTCTCCCCCTTTTTTCCCCCTGACTTAGTCTTTTCTAGGATCTCCTTTTAGCTGAGCTTGTACCAGTGAACTGTACTGTCAATGACACTGTATACCTATGACAGTCCTATACAGTGGCGAAACTAGCCCCCGGTGTGCCCCGATGCGAGATTTTCACCAAGTGCCCCACAACAACAACAACAACAACAACAACAACAACCACCTTTTTTCTACAGCGCAAATGCAGACAGCGCAAATGCGGGACACCAGGCTCCAACAGAAGACATCTACACACTCGCCATCTAATTCATGACAATATGTAGCCCAACCAAGTAGTGTCTCACTGTCTCCATCTCTCTCTGGTGCTAATGAACTCTTCCCTATGGCACTCCAACACAACAACTCTGACATTAGTCTTCACACTACAAACATCACCACGCCGTTTTTCCAAAACAGCATTATAAATATCATCCATTAAGACAACTAGGCCTACATTAATGACAGCACACAGCTTAATTGACAGTGATGCATCACTGCAAACCAGCATTATTTATATTAATTACTTAACTCACCTGCTAAAGTAAGGTGGATGACAACAACAAGACCAGTTGGGCACGTTTTGTTCCATATTCCACAGTGTCTTGGTTTTAGAGAGCATGGCAAATATTAACTGTTCCCCAAAGTCGTGTGTTGAAACTTTATATTCCATAATGCCCGAGAGTGTTGTTTTTACTTCAGAAGTTCAGAACGTCTCTTCAGCCTGTGTTCCGTCAGCAGCACTAAGGGGCCCTGTCATAGCTTCCTGTCATACCAGTGGACATTTCAAAACAAGAGTCATTGTATTGGATATTTGTAAAGTGATCATTCAACACATGTTTTATTTTGAAATGGTAGCAGCCTACTACAGGAAATGCAACAGATCAGGACAGAAGCGGCTCCGTCTGTATACATTGTTATGTATTGTTATTGTTATTATTAGATTATTTATTTTTTCTCCCCTGTGGAAATAAGCCAAAAACATTACTAGGATCTCCTTTTAGTTGAGCTTGTACCAGTGAACTGTACTGTCCATGACACTGACGGTACCTATGATAGTCCTATATCGGTAATTCATTCATTCATGAATGACTTCACTGTGGAAATAAGCCAAAAACATTACTAGGATCTCCTTTTAGTTGAGCTTGTACCAGTGAACTGTACTGTCAATGACACTGTATACCTATGACAGTCCTATATCAATAATTCGTTCATTCATGAATGACTTCCCTGTGGAAATAATTCAAAAACATTACTGGGATCTCCTTTTAGTTGGGCTTGTACCAAATCATGTCTATTACGTATCTATCTTCCTATCAATTGGTCACATGCATTCACATTGCACTGAACGCACGCAAGCACGCACGCACGCCCGCCCGCTCAACAGCTGGCTTTTTCTCTCTTTTTTTTTTTTTCCACAGAGCTCCAGACTCAGACACCGAGGTCTCGGAGGGCACCCAAGCCGGACTGCGTGCTCTGGCAGCGGCCGCGGAGCGGCCGCGGCCCCCCTCAACCCACTGGAGCCAGATAGAGGCTGGTGAAATAAAACCAATCAGTAGGTCCCCATCAACAGGCGGCGCTGTGCTCGCCACTGACCAATCACAGCCAAATCAGGAAGTCAACCAGTCTGTTGTTGACGGAGGAGGAGAAACAGCCTGCATGTTGGACTGCAGAAAGGTCAGGTGATTGTGTCCTGAAATTACTTTGTCCATTTGGGCCCCTTTCCTTGTGTCTAATTCATTTGGAGGCATAAGGTTACAGTACAGTACATTATTTAAATGGATAAAATTAACACTGAGGATTTTACTGTGTAAGCAAAATGCAGTACATCATTTTGGATGGAGGACGGCAAGTGTCAGAAAGCCTGACGTCTAGTGGCTGGACATGGTCATTGACTGCAGACAGGTGTTTCAGTTGGTAATTAGCTGCAGAGGCCTTCTCCCATTCAGTAGAACGTTTGCCACTGAGAGGAGAGGATCTGTGTGTCTCTGTTTACCCCATCATTTCCCTATATGTGTGCTTTTACACTGTGTATCCTTCTATTGTGAGGAGGTTTATTTCGTTACTTATGTTTACCGTATTTGGGCTTTAGACTACATTGCAGGCTAATAACTAAGTTGATAGGCATGTGTAATAATGACATGAGCCATAATAACGGCAATTCAATCACTCATTGTGTGAAGTGTTTGTTAGTTTTTTTTTTTTTTTTTACTTTGAGCAACTTTCTCTTTTCCTCTGTTTTAGATTGAGGTTAAGCTTTCTATTAAGTTCACCAGCCGAGAGTTCAGCCTGAAGAGGATGCCTTCAAGGAAACCCATGGGTGTTTTTGGTGTGAAGATCTCCACAGTGACTAAGTGAGTTAAGAGCCAGTCAAGTAGTGCGTGTGTGTGTGTGTGTGCGTGCGTGCGTGCGTCTTATGTGTGTACATTCTTGTCAGGGGTGTCGCACCAAATTCTGGGCCCTGGGTACAAGGATTCACTGCGGGCCCCCCATGAATGTTCTTCATAGGGGAGGGGGGTTTAACCCATTTAGCACACTATTTTGTGTTTTAACTATTTAAAAATAGCAGATATTGCTGCAAGCTTGTAGATCTGCTATTTTTGAAAAATCATGAATATTTGTTTCTATGTCAGTGGTGCTCAAACATTTTCATGTCAAGGACCCCCAAAATGATATGTATTTGGCCACGGACCCCCATCTCAAAATATCTAGTTCCAGGGACCCCCCAGAAGCAAAATCTGAGTTACAAACGTTCGCTTTGAAAATACATATATTCAAAGATTTGCACACATTTTCACGACTTTTTTCCAAAAATAGCAGATCTACAAGCTCGCAGCGCGGCACTCGGTGCCGCGCTGTGAGCTTGTATATCTGCTATTTTTCACTGGTTAAAAAGCAGTCAATAATTCTAGGCCTAAATGTACTGTAATCACTTCACACCACTGGTTCTGAATGACAATCCACTCTTGGTCCCATGCAGTTCATCCCAGACGGCTACGCCAACCACCTGTCCCAGCTGGAGCTGTGCCAGCGCTCCCGCCCCGCAAAGTCCAGCGGCGCCCGCATGATCCTCCGCAAGGGCAGCTTCGGCCTGGGAGCCGCCGGAGGCGACTACCTCCGCAAGCGCAACCACGTCTTCCGCACCATCTCCTCGCAGCCCGGCGTGGGAGGAGGAGGAGGAGGGGTGGTGGTGGCGACGGGCGGCGGTGCCGCCGCTGCCGCCTGTTCTCCCTCGCAGCCCGGAGGACGGACGGAGCGCACGTTGAGCCAGTGCGACATCGAGCGGGAGCGGGGGATGGCGGCCACGGCCACTCAGAGGAGCATGAGCATAGCCACGGGGTGCTGGGGCCGCAGCGGGAGCCAGAAGGAGGGCAGCGGAGGGTTGCTCAGTCCCAAATAGAATTCACTTTGCTGTAAGACTTAACACGGGCTTTTCACACGGGAAGACTGGCGCGGTCTGGTGGTTCGTTTTCAACGAGATGTGAGCGTTCGGGTGGTGGCGGCGGTCGTGCTTGTCTCGTGCACACGCCTTGTCGGGCGTTGAAATGTGTCGAATTTTCTTTTCAAAGACTTGCGTCTTTTCACACGAGGAGAGCAGTGGATCCCTACGGATCCAAGCGAGAAGAAGGCAGGTGTATTGCCGCTTTCCATGTGAAAAGCCCTGATACCTATAGCCAGAAATTAGACCACAGCGATCTCTGGATTACTACTTGAAGGAAGGCAGAGGAAAATGATGGGCTAAGAAAGGAGAAATAGTAAAAGAAACGACAGATAATGGTCAGATAACGATACACAGTACTTGAATGGCTCACATAGACAGACGATCGGAGACTTCATGGGAAATCTAAACTCAATGAAGTGGCTAGAACTGGGTGGAAACTATTCAGAAATGACAGTTCAGTGCTGAACCAATGCAAAGTTTAGGGTGCCCTCAACATTGGAATGTGGAACCGTGATGTTGGTTTTCAATGCAATGAGCGTAGGTTTGTCGGCAGGCGTTTTCTTCCCCCACTGTTCTATCCACTACATTGAATTTAGATGTCTCTGCACGTATATCGGTTGGTGGAGATCTGTGACCGCCTGGCTACGAGAGAAGAATATAGATAGTAGAAGAAGCATCTGAGCTTTGGAGCATAGCTGGAAGGACACGTTTGATTGTAATGCAAGAGACGACGACCAAGATCCTTTGAACAATGGACACTTCTTCTGTAGCATGAACGACACGGTAAACTTTTATAAAAAGAAAGAAAAAAAAAATCACTGGCCAAAAACGACAACAAAAGACGACGAAATCAATGAAATATTGTAAGCCTTAATCAAATCTCCCGTCACAGATACCCCCTACGGGAACACATTTTACGGGGACAACAACCTCGCAGACACGCACAAGCTCAGGACGAAAGTAGCCCGGACACGCTCATAAACATGAATGTCAGGACGGTACTTTGGTAACCATGGCAACATAGCTATAGGCCAGCTATTTCCAACTCTGATTTCTAAAGACTATTTCAAGTCATGTGAGAAAAATGTGACCACCCGACTGCCTGGCAATAAGTAGCAGAAAACATTTCACTTTTCACAGGAGAATAAGACGTATCGCGTGTCCCCAAAAAGGGGGGAAAGGGACAGGAAAAGAGAGTTGTGAATCCTGCTGTGACTGGGGGCTGTTACAGAGACGGGGCCCTGTGCTCGTCTCTCTTTTACGGGAACATTTTACTAGTGTTCTATTTTAAGAATGTTGCGTCCGACATGAAGTTGCAACCTTGCTGCAGCTCCACCCTTTACAAGACACTGGACTATCATTTATTCAAGCATGGTCTCTACGGGCCATCCAAGGCCTTAAAATCCAATGACAGGTTTGCAGTAATCCACAGACTGAAGTTAAGGCAGAAAGGAAGGCATGCAGTGACAGCGGTGACATTTTTAAATTCCGTACAGTCCACAGCAACAATCCCTTTATTCCGGTCATCTGCTTGCAGTACCTCTGGGCCACCTGCTGGCGGTGCTCTCTGCTTTCCACAAAACGTTGCTGCTATAAGAGACATTTCGTCGTGACCCGCACCCTTGCTGTTTTCTTTTAGCTTTTTTCAAGTTATTTTTGTTCTTACTTTCACATTGCACAGCACCCACTTGTAAAGCTAAACTTATACTTATGATATGATTTTAATAATAATTTTTAAAAAAAATATGTTGTACGGCCAAGTATAAATTGGGCAAGGCTTCACAGTGAGAAGGTCTGTGTGGGAACGCCTACTTGGTAGAAAGCTTTCCAAACTGAAAAAAAAAAATACAAGCTGACAAAGAAGTGGGGGGGAAGCAGGCAAAGCATTTCCGTGAATATTGGCGGGAAAGGTTGCAAAAATCCTCCACCTTGCTCTCTTTGTGGCGAAGGCCGGCGAGGAGAAAAACTATAACTGTTCTTCTCTCTCGTGTCTGCTTGCATTTTGCTGTTGTACATTTCAATACGTGGGTTGCACGCTGCGTGGAAAGGGAGATGAGACATGTACAGTTGCCCACACCTCGGATTCCTATAGTTCAAAATCAGATTTGTATCTGGTGAAGCCGTCATTGGTCATTAGCGTTAGCGACATATACTGTATTGCTTAGTTTATACACTGTCATACGACAAAGTCTAAATCAGGCTTGTGAGAGGGTTTCACTAGGCTACAGCTGCTGCGAGTACTTCACAATGTAATATAGTCTACCTACTGCTATTTTATGGCCATGTTTTCTATAAGCTATGAGCGGATACATTGTACAGTATAGGAGAGAGTGCCTAAGTTAGTGCTCCTGTGTGTAATTAACATTAACTGATCTGCAAACCCAGACATGAAAGCCGAAACCATTCTCAAATACTCGTATTTATTCGACTGTGTGTAGCCTCATTGTTGTTTTGCACTAGTTTTGCGGTCGGAAGTAGAGTTGCCATCTCATGTTTCTACATGTGATGTGACGTTTGTAGTGCATGCATGGCAGCCTAACCTTTTATTTATTTCAGGGCGTAAGTGCTGGTATGCACACCTCTTTCTGTACAACTTGTTAGGACAACATGACATCTGAGTAAACGTGCCAAAACAAAACGAACATGGACAGCTTTGGGTTGAGAAGCCAGTGTTTCGGTTACACACAGCCCTTTTCCCTAATACTGTAGAACAGGGGTCTTCAACGTTTTCAGGCCAGGGACCCCTTAGCTGAGAGCTAGATGAAGCAGGGACCCCCACTACATATTGTATAAAATTATGTTGCAGAAGAAAGATTTTCATAGATTTCTTCGACAGCTTAGACTTGTTTGACAGCACTGTCATCATGTTGGAGTAATGTGTATTTTCAGACAGTTAACCCCTTGAACCATCAAATACTTTAGTCTGCTCTTCTTTGACAAAAATGGCCGATCTACAAGCTTACAACGTCTTGCGTTGCAAGGCGTTGTAAGCTTGAAGATCTGCTATTTTTGGGTAATGTTCCACTCAGAATAGGGATGCTATAGGGTAAGGGTTCAAGTGGTTAATGTAAAGAAAACATCATCCTATCACACAAAGATTTGGCGGCCCCCCTGTAGTATCTCTGAGGACCCCCAAGGGGTCCCGGACCCCCTGTTGAAGACCCCTGCTGTAGAAGGCTAGTCTCGGGAGAAGCCATGGCCATTCGTATCGAGAGCATGATTTTATGAAACAAATGGTTAGATCTTATTATTTTTTTTACTACATTTTAAATGTGCCGCTAATATGATCTGATGACTGTAATATTTTTAATCCGTTGTCTGCATCAACAATGAATGTACCGTATGTCAGTTCAACAGAGTATATCGATGTCCATTTATGAATTTTGAGCATTAATAGGTGAAGCATGTCACTGTTAACTCTTAGACTATGCCACAATTATGCTTGCAAGTAGTACAGTTGTGAAGAACCGATCACCGTAGCTATACACCATAGATGTTATATGCTGTTAGTTGGCATTAACCTAGCGACTGTAGTGGTTTATACTTCGCCGTAAGGACGGTATCATTAGGGTTGGGGTTCCGGAAACAACAGGAACCGGAACCGGTTCCGTCCCATTTGGAACCGTCTCCGGATCGGTTTTCTTTTTTTTATTACACTTTGTCAGAGCTGGTATGCAGACTTCACGTCTGCTACACAATTACAATACTGGTGGTTTTCAAGGACCACCATATCTCCGAGAGTGTACGGATGAGTTACAGTGGTTCTCAACCTTTTCAGGCCGCAACCCCCAAAATCATATTTTAACTGGGGACCCCACCCTGAAGAGAACTAAGAGCTGAGGCATTACATTTTGTCTAACACGGTTCTAATGTGAAAATAGCAGATCTACATGCTCACAACGCCTCACGTTGCGAGGCGTTGTGAGCATGTTGATCGGCTATTTTCACAATTTCTGCCTCCAATTAAATTATTAATTAAAAAGTCCTTAAATTGTCACTTTAGTTTAGAAATGTGCAGATACCCTCTATACACTTAAACTGTATGCTGGTTTGTTTACTGTTGAGAGAGAAAACAATGTTTCACATTAAGTCAATCATCTGGGGACCCCCCTGGGGGTCCCAGCCCACAGGTTGAGAACCACTGCCGTAAGGGTCCATTTGGAACCCGCAATCAATCGTTAAAAGGAACCTTTTAAGGAATCGACCCATTAAGAGGGACGCATTAAGGAACCCAACCCTAGGTATTTGTGCTGCAAAGAACTGCCAATCTAGAGGCGTTATGAGCTTCTAGATTGACACATTTCTCTCCTAATTTCCCGTCACACAACAAAGTAGCCCAAAGAACCATCAGGCTTTTTGGATCCATCCCTGTTGCCAGCTTTATAGGGCTACTGGCTGTGGATGAGTTGAATGTACATATTCCCGTTTGGACCTCTGGAGTAGTCTGGACTGTTGATGAGCCATGGATGTGTCAATGTACATACTACTGTATACTGTATTATATGTGCGTACATACTAGTACTTTCAATGGTTATTTATTTTGCATAATACAAATCATAAAAGGTAACGGTGGGATTTTCAGGGGAATTACATTCGAACTAATGTAGCATTTTGTCAGTTTGTCATGTTTAAATGTTCTTAGGATCCAACAGAATACTTTTTTTTTTGGTTTTCTTTTTATGATTCTGCCAGTGCAATATTATTGTTGCGGTCACAGAGAGGCATAACCTCCATATGAGGTCACACACGCACGCACGCACGCACGCACGCACGCACGCACGCACCCATACACACAAACACACACACACACACACACACACACACACACACACACACACACACACACACACACACACACACACACACACACACACACACACACACACACACACACACACACACACACCCCAGTGGTGGTAAAAGTACTACTTATTTTACTTAAAGGGGAAGACCACCCATTTTCAATATTGATTTATATTGTAAAGAACAATGTGTGATGTCATCAAGTTGTACTTTATAATACAAACCCCAAAATCAATCCTCCAGTTATAGGCAACACAGAAGAGGGGGAACTTTTTTTCTATTTCCACACAACTCCTCTAAGGTATATTAATGACATAGTTCAATATTGAAAATGGGTGGTCTTCCCCTTTAAGTAAAAGTATCAATACTGCAACATAGAAATACTCCGAAAATTCAGAATGTACTTGAATAAAAGAATGAAAGTGTTGGCATCAAATTGTACTTAAAGTACCAAAAGTAAAAGTATGTTTACGAATATCCAAGGTATAAAATAGGGCTAAAGTGGTTGATGTATGTTTTTGTGTAATTTATTTCTGCAGAGTAACTAGTAACTAAAGTATTTAGTATCTAGTGGAGTAGAAGTAAAAGTATTAGAAATTGGAAATACTCAAGTAAAGTACAAACACCTCAGAATTGTGCTTAAGTACTGTACGTAAGTAAATGTACTTTACACCACTGACACACACACACACACACACACACACACACACACACACACACACACACACACACACACACACACACACACACACACACGTGCGCGCGTGCGGTTACTGTACCTACAGCGTAGTTAGAAGAATGTCACCTTTTAAAACGGATTTATATTCCAGCCACTGTTGACCTATTCTGCAGTTTCGTTTACGAATTATTCAACGATACACATTTTATATATATGGCAGACTATAAACTATTTTTCAAATTGGGAGTATTTTACAAAAGCCTTTGACAAAATTAGGCATGTTTAGGCCTAATGGAATTCACAGGGAAGTCAGTGAATTCACCCCCTCCCCCCCTCTCCCCCCACCCAAACTAAAGCTGCTATCTTTCAACAAGCTGTTGCATGTCATATAATCCACACAGATTGGACTTAGTTCTTTTTTTCTTTTTTAATATTGATTTGTATTTGTATTTTATGGAAGACATCACAGACAATACAAACAGTACATCAACAAGACATAAGAAGACAAACACACACACCAGACTATCATGCATATATCAAACACGGGTAATTCACCTATAATATACAAAGTACAGAAGTACAAAAGTAGGCAAACCATAAAAGTACAAACAATTGGACAAATTCTAAAAGCTGTTATAAATTAGTCATCCAGATGTGGCGTGATAGGACCCCAGATGAACTCAAATGCTGCATGACTGTCCTGTTTCTACTAGCGAAGCCTCTCCAAAGGAATTATTGATACAAATTCAGTAAGCCATCTGTTGAAACAGGGTATACTGTAGTAGAGGTTTTCCATTCAGTTAAAATAATTATTTTGGCTACTAGTGTACCAGTCGTGTTTGATTTTAACCACTTCAACCATTATTTTATGCTTTAACTATTGAAAAATAGCAGATATACAAGCTCACAGCGCGGCTGCGAGCTTGTAGATCTGCTATTTTTTTTTTAAATCAGTCTTTGAATATCTTTGACCCGATCTTTGACCCGACATCTAAATCCTTCTTCTAAATCAGTGGTTCTCAAACTTTTTCATGTCAAGGACCCCCAAAATTACAGGTATTTGGCCGCGGACACCCATCTCAAAATATGTTGTTCCAGGGACCCCCCAGAAGCAAATATTTAAGTTACAAATGTTTGCTTTTAAATAGATATATTCAAAGACTTGCAAAAACAAATAAAAAAAAAATAGCTGATCTACCAAGCTTGCAGCACGGCACTCGGTACCGTGCTGCAAGCTTGTATATCTGCTATTTTTCAATAGTTAAAGCATTCAATAATTCTAGGCCTAAATGGCTTACTACCAAGCATGAGTGTCTGTTGGACAGAGTACAGCAGAGAAAGAGAAGCTTCGGAGCAACCAAACAGGACAGTTAGTGCATCAGGCTCAATGTGAATACGATATACACGACTGTACCAAGCAACAATGCTTTGCCAGAATGAAACAATCCTTGGGCACGACCAGAACGTGTGTCCCATGGTGCCCTTGGAAACGTTGCATCTGTCATCAGATTGGACCTACTTGAGTTGTCTTTCCTTTTACAACTATGAAACATTTATGTTAACCACATGAACCCTAGCGTCCCTATATTCTCCACCCGAACATTCGGATAAAATTGCAGATCTACAAGCTCCTGTAGAAAAACCTATACCAATTACATTTGATTTAATGTCAGTCTTATCTTCTGCAGAAATGATAGTCATTTTATCTTCTATGCTGTTTTACCTTGGCCAGTCCAGTATTACTTGCATTTCTCACAATAATAACAATCATTTAATATTATATGATAGAGTACAGTCTAGTTTCGTTTTTTTTCTTTTTCTTTTATTCAATCGCAGGATATCAAAATGGGGATGTACAGCAAAATATCTAATTCACCATGTGGCTGCAATTTCCACCTACAGTATACAGTACAGTAAAGGATTTTGTATACCTAACAACAATAATTATTATTATTATCATTATAATAATAATCTGTACATACAATTGGAGTATGTAACATTACAAAAGTAGCTACAAACTCGATTACTGTAATAGATCTGTAACATAAATTAACATGTAAAACTGTATATGGTGGCAATAATTAATATATTTTGGATAATGCGGTATGCAGTGTGTTTAAGACCATACTTATTAAGGGAGTCTTGACTAAAAGTAGTAGTCTGTATCCTGTTTCCGTTTGTCTGTTTTTATTCATGTGAGTGGTCGGGACTTTTCAAAATTCTCATGCTTTACACGGGTTCTGCTGTAAAGATGTGTCTTCAACCCAGAGCTCAATCATTTACCATTAGGACATCACTGTGTGTTCTCAAAACAATCACCAGTTAAATCCTCAGTGTTAATTTGTCCCTTTGTACTGTATCTCTGAATGTACTGTACCAATGGAACCCATTTGGTTCCATTGGTACACTCTCAGGGCTACATGAACCCTAAGGAGGATTTTACTGTGTGCTTACATGTTCATTAGTTTGTTCTTTGCTTCATGTCCTGTTCAGGCTGGTTTATCTAACTAAAGGTATTCCCAGTTTGGATGACAGCTTGCTCTATCATTGTCTTTACTGTGAAATAAATACAATAGGACAGTACTGTATATCTCCATGTGTGTTTCTGTGTTAAAGGACAACTCCGCCCTAAATAACATCTTTGGCTCATGTTCCTAAAGGAGTAGTTCACCCCCAAAATGACTTTTTTCCTATTGATTAGTCACGCCATGGAGACTAGAGTTCAATAATATTTTTAGTTTTTTTGTCGCATTCCTAAGACAAAAATGTGATAACAATAAATTTACCCTCATTCGTTCCGGATGGGGACCCGTTTCGAAACGGATCCCCATGCAGAATCAATGGGGTAAATTTACTCAAATCAAATTTTTGTCTTAGGAATGTGACAAAAAACAAAACATATTATTGAACTCTAGTCTCCATGGCGTGACTAATCAATAGAAAAAAAGTCATTTTGGGGGTGAACTACTCCTAATATATCGTCGTTGTCGGATGAAAACTTTATTATGTCCAAAACCGTTTGTTTTGCATTTATCATTTTGAAAATGATTTAAACTAGTGAAAACAGCGATCTACAAGCAAACAACGCCTCGCACCGGCACCGGCTTTTGTGCAACAGCCTTGTATGATGAAACAGGTCTTTACTTTGCGAAAGAACATACAAATTTGAAACTTGGAGATACAAGGTTTCCACCCGACAACAACGATATATTGATCCAAAAGTACTGTCCATGGGGTCTATAAGGCAGTAATGCACCTGTTGTCCAGTTTCCCCAGCAGGACCCACCAGCCCTCACAGCGAGAGTGGAGCCTATAAGCCTATCACTTTTACACTATTTGTTGCGGTCAAAAGTGTTTTTTGTTTTCATGAATGTGTTACTACAGTAGTTGTCATTACAAATACATCCGTGCCTTGGTTATCCCTCACAAGCCACGGCCACCTCAATCTCATAAATCATGTTTTGGGGTGAGGATTCAGCACAACTGCCAATCAAAGTGCGTCTTTTCCGGGACTTGGCAAAACACATGACAGCATAACATCTGTTTAGCTGAGTGTGGTGGCTTGTGTGGTACAATTTTGAGATATTTGTACTTTACTGGGGTATTTCCAATACTTTTACTTCTACGCCACTACATCTCAGGCAAATATAGTACTTTTACTACATATTATTTGATAACTTAAGTTATCTGTTACTTTGTAGATTTTGATTAATATTACAAAACACATTAACCACTTCAGCTCAGTATAAACAAAATATTTGTATACATTTGAAAACTTTAAATTGGACATTCTGCGTGCGTACTGAGTACTTTTGGTACTTTAAGTAGGCCTACATTATGATACCAATACTTTTGTACTTTTACTTCAAGTACATTTTGAACTTTTCCCACCACTGTTGAATACTTTATTGACAATTTGCAAATAGTGCAGAGGTACGATTTTACAATGATTGTTAAATGGGTAGCACAAAAAGCCCTAGGGGCTTGTTTGTTTGCATTGTGGTCCTGTTGAAAACCAAACCAGAACATTCTTCTAATTTACACAAAAAGTGTAGTAATAGATTTTGTGTTTAAATCATTTTTATCGGAAATATTTTGAATGAATTTTTGCATAGAAACTGTATAACAATGGACAGTTTCAGCACTGTTAAATGGGACTGAAACCCAATGGCGACTTTGATGTTAGTAGAAGGGTAACACATGGAAGGCTGACCTTAGTACACTGATGTAATCAATGCAGCTGCCTGCAGCTGATACAATTAATAATGAGCGTGTAATCCGTTTACACACAGCCAAGAACTGACAGTCACAGTAGTCATTATAGTCTACATTGTCAACAAGAAAACAAACTACACAATTAAGTAGTCTTGGCCATCTGGCCAGTGATGTACTATCGGACCAGTTACCCATACCCCTGGTACCTATAGATATTCACTGATATGGGCTTAATATTGATGACACACATCCATATATGCAAGGGATTTGGTTCCCCTGGCATCACACGTACACAGACACGATGTGTGCCATCTGTAAAACAAATGTTGATTCATGTTCATTTCAAATCCCCCCCCCCCCTGGTTTGCCCCCAAGGACCCCTGAGGGTCCACGGACCCTTGGGGGTCCCCGCACACTACTCTGGCACCAAAGACGTGCAATGAGCTTGTAGATCTATATTTTTGAATAGCCAATTATAGATGAGCAATATGCACAAAGTGCATTACATGTGCTATGAATGAGTTTACCCCCCCCCCCCCCCCCCCCCCCCCCCCCCACCTGGCGCACAGTCCATGACCCTTGTGGGGTCCACAGACACGTGGAGATCACCGAACACTACTCTGGAAGAAACCTACCAAATTACACACTATGAGCTTGTAGATCTGCTTTTTT
The DNA here is from genome assembly GCF_963921795.1 of Nannobrachium achirus. NCBI lineage: Eukaryota > Metazoa > Chordata > Actinopteri > Myctophiformes > Myctophidae > Nannobrachium > Nannobrachium achirus. The sequence continues at coordinate 5,725,230 of NC_137822.1, read as the reverse complement.
TAATAGTCCCCAAATATGTTGTGGAAAGACAAGTGTAGTTGTGATCCAAGACATTTCTCAACTGTTTCCTCCTTGTAATGGAGTCAGCTTGAAACACACACACACACACACACACACACACAGTCCATCTGCGCTCTCTCTGTCTGTCTGTCTGTCTGTCTGTCTGTCTGTCTGTCTGTCTGTCTCTCTCTCTCTCTCTCTCTCTCTCTCTCTCTATCTCTCTATCTCTCTATCTCTCTCTCTCTCTCTCTCTCTCTCTCTACTCTCTCTCTCTCTCTCTCTCTCTCTCTCTCTCTCTCTCTCTCTCTCTCTCTCTCTCTCTCTGTCACGCACCTTAACGCCCTCATTAGCATAATTTATGCGGACCACACCCACAATTATTTCCAAACCACGCCCCGCCCCCAATTTGCATATGTCGACTAAGCTCCTCCCCTTCATTTACATACGGCCGCCTGCATTTTTCACGCGCTGGGAAACGCCACTTAACAGCCTCATTAGCATAATTTATGCGGACCACACCCACACACATTTCCAAACCATGCACCGCCCCCAATTTTTTAAAGTCGACTAAGCTCCTCCCCTTCATTTACATACGGTCGTCTGCTTTTTTTACGCGCTGGGAAACCTACCTTAACGCCCTCATTAGCATAATGTATGCAAGCATAATGTATGCGCACCACGCCCACACGCATTTCCAAACCACGCCCCGCCCCCAATTTGCATATGTCGACTAAGCTCCTCCCCTTCATTTACATACGGCCGCCTGCATTTTTCACGCGCTGGGAAACGCCACTTAACAGCCTCATTAGCATAATTTATGCAGACCACACCCACACGCATTTCCAAACCATGCACCGCCCCCAATTTGCATACGTCGACTAAGCTCCTCCCCTTCATTTACATGCGGTCATCTGCATTTTTTACGCGCTGGGAAACCTACCTTAACGCCCTCATTAGCATAATGTATGCGAGCATAATGTATGCGCACCACGCCCACACGCATTTCCAAGCCATGCCCGCCCCCAATTTGCATATGTCGACTAAGCTCCTCCCCTTAATTTACATACGGCCGTCTGCATTTTTTACGCGCTGGGAAATGCCCCTTAACAGCCTCATTAGCATAATTTATGCGGACCACACCCACACGCATTTCCAAACCATGCACCGCCCCCAATTTGCATACGTCGACTAAGCTCCTCCCCTTCATTTACATGCGGTCATCTGCATTTTTTACGCGCTGGGAAACCTACCTTAACGCCCTCATTAGCATAATGTATGCGAGCATAATGTATGCGCACCACGCCCACACGCATTTCCAAACCACGCCCCGCCCCCAATTTGCATATGTCGACTAAGCTCCTCCCCTTCATTTACATACGGCCGCCTGCATTTTTCACGCGCTGGGAAACGCCACTTAACAGCCTCATTAGCATAATTTATGCGGACCAAACCCACACACATTTCCAAACCATGCACCGCCCCCAATTTTTTTAAGTCGACTAAGCTCCTCCCCTTCATTTACATACGGTCGTCTGCTTTTTTTACGCGCTGGGAAACCTACCTTAACGCCCTCATTAGCATAATGTATGCAAGCATAATGTATGCGCACCACGCCCACACGCATTTCCAAACCACGCCCCGCCCCCAATTTGCATATGTCGACTAAGCTCCTCCCCTTCATTTACATACGGTCGTCTGCTTTTTTTACGCGCTGGGAAACCTACCTTAACACCCTCATTAGCATAATGTATGCAAGCATAATGTATGCGCACCACACGCATTTCCAAACCACGCCCCGCCCCCAATTTGCATATTTCGACTAAGCTCCTCCCCTTCATTTACATACGGCCGCCTGCATTTTTTACGCGCTGGGAAACGCCACTTAACAGCCTCATTAGCATAATTTATGCGGACCACACCCACACACATTTCCAAACCATGCACCGCCCCCAATTTTTTAAAGTCGACTAAGCTCCTCCCCTTCATTTACATACGGTCGTCTGCTTTTTTTACGCGCTGGGAAACCTACCTTAACGCCCTCATTAGCATAATGTATGCAAGCATAATGTATGCGCACCACGCCCACACGCATTTCCAAACCACGCCCCGCCCCCAATTTGCATATGTCGACTAAGCTCCTCCCCTTCATTTACATACGGCCGCCTGCATTTTTCACGCGCTGGGAAACGCCACTTAACAGCCTCATTAGCATAATTTATGCGGACCACACCCACACACATTTCCAAACCATGCACCGCCCCCAATTTTTTAAAGTCGACTAAGCTCCTCCCCTTCATTTACATACGGTCGTCTGCTTTTTTTACGCGCTGGGAAACCTACCTTAACGCCCTCATTAGCATAATGTATGCAAGCATAATGTATGCGCACCACGCCCACACGCATTTCCAAACCACGCCCCGCCCCCAATTTGCATATGTCGACTAAGCTCCTCCCCTTCATTTACATACGGCCGCCTGCATTTTTTACGCGCTGGGAAACGCCACTTAACAGCCTCATTAGCAGCATAATTTATGCGGACCACACCCACACGCATTTCCAAACCATGCCCCGCCCCCCCATTTGCATAAGTCGGCTTAATTTACATAATTAATGCGTTCGATGCCCACAAAACTCATTACGTTAGGCCCACTCATTAAGTCAGACTCCTCCCTCTTGTTGAAACCACGCCCACTCATTAAGTTAGACTCCTCCCACTCATTAAGTTTGACTCCACCCCTTGTATTTGCGGACGGACGGACGGACGGACGGACGGACGGACGGACGGAAGGAAGGAAGGAAGGAAGGAAGGAAGGAAGAAGAAAGAAAGAAAGAAAGAAAGAAAGAAAGAAAGAAAGAAAGAAAGAAAGAAAGAAAGAAAGAAAGAAAGAAAGAAAGAAAGAAAGAAAGAAAGTTGTACGCACGCTATTTGTTTATATATTTATTTATTTATTTATTTATTTATTTATTTATTTAGCCAATAGGCAGACGCCCGGGGGGGGGGGGGGGGGGGAGAGATGGATGCAGAGATGGGAAAAGTACTCCTGTTCTGTACTTAAGTAAAAGTAAAAGTAATTGTGAAAAAAACGACTTTGGTAAAGGTAAAAGTACTCATTCCAAGTATATTTACCGTATATTTCTAGAATTTGAAGGATATTAAAATTAAAAGATCCCCACCAAACATACGTCTTAAAACTGGCCCAGAATTGGTTTCCTACTATGATGTGAAATCTAAATGCAGCAGTGTTTTTTTTTTAGACTGAGTACCAGTTATAGATAATATTTGACTCTCCAAGAACAATCATTATTATTATAAAAAATATATGTATATCCCACGATTTTGTAACCCATTTTTTTAAGTGCCAATTGACCACCAAGTAGGCCTACATCATTATGACTGATGTTAAAACACAGATAAGGTTTCCTAATAAGAATGTCGTTTTCATTGTTCAATTATAATTATAATACATCTCACATCCACAGACAGACAGATTTCTGACTGTTATACTTTAAGATGTTTTGCATGTCTGTCAGAGGACCCCAATTAAATGCAAACAAGCCATACAGCCTTGTAGATCGGCTGGTTTTATTGTTTTATTTTTTAAATTGTCTCCCCCTTTTTTCCCCCTGACTTAGTCTTTTCTAGGATCTCCTTTTAGCTGAGCTTGTACCAGTGAACTGTACTGTCAATGACACTGTATACCTATGACAGTCCTATACAGTGGCGAAACTAGCCCCCGGTGTGCCCCGATGCGAGATTTTCACCAAGTGCCCCACAACAACAACAACAACAACAACAACAACAACCACCTTTTTTCTACAGCGCAAATGCAGACAGCGCAAATGCGGGACACCAGGCTCCAACAGAAGACATCTACACACTCGCCATCTAATTCATGACAATATGTAGCCCAACCAAGTAGTGTCTCACTGTCTCCATCTCTCTCTGGTGCTAATGAACTCTTCCCTATGGCACTCCAACACAACAACTCTGACATTAGTCTTCACACTACAAACATCACCACGCCGTTTTTCCAAAACAGCATTATAAATATCATCCATTAAGACAACTAGGCCTACATTAATGACAGCACACAGCTTAATTGACAGTGATGCATCACTGCAAACCAGCATTATTTATATTAATTACTTAACTCACCTGCTAAAGTAAGGTGGATGACAACAACAAGACCAGTTGGGCACGTTTTGTTCCATATTCCACAGTGTCTTGGTTTTAGAGAGCATGGCAAATATTAACTGTTCCCCAAAGTCGTGTGTTGAAACTTTATATTCCATAATGCCCGAGAGTGTTGTTTTTACTTCAGAAGTTCAGAACGTCTCTTCAGCCTGTGTTCCGTCAGCAGCACTAAGGGGCCCTGTCATAGCTTCCTGTCATACCAGTGGACATTTCAAAACAAGAGTCATTGTATTGGATATTTGTAAAGTGATCATTCAACACATGTTTTATTTTGAAATGGTAGCAGCCTACTACAGGAAATGCAACAGATCAGGACAGAAGCGGCTCCGTCTGTATACATTGTTATGTATTGTTATTGTTATTATTAGATTATTTATTTTTTCTCCCCTGTGGAAATAAGCCAAAAACATTACTAGGATCTCCTTTTAGTTGAGCTTGTACCAGTGAACTGTACTGTCCATGACACTGACGGTACCTATGATAGTCCTATATCGGTAATTCATTCATTCATGAATGACTTCACTGTGGAAATAAGCCAAAAACATTACTAGGATCTCCTTTTAGTTGAGCTTGTACCAGTGAACTGTACTGTCAATGACACTGTATACCTATGACAGTCCTATATCAATAATTCGTTCATTCATGAATGACTTCCCTGTGGAAATAATTCAAAAACATTACTGGGATCTCCTTTTAGTTGGGCTTGTACCAAATCATGTCTATTACGTATCTATCTTCCTATCAATTGGTCACATGCATTCACATTGCACTGAACGCACGCAAGCACGCACGCACGCCCGCCCGCTCAACAGCTGGCTTTTTCTCTCTTTTTTTTTTTTTCCACAGAGCTCCAGACTCAGACACCGAGGTCTCGGAGGGCACCCAAGCCGGACTGCGTGCTCTGGCAGCGGCCGCGGAGCGGCCGCGGCCCCCCTCAACCCACTGGAGCCAGATAGAGGCTGGTGAAATAAAACCAATCAGTAGGTCCCCATCAACAGGCGGCGCTGTGCTCGCCACTGACCAATCACAGCCAAATCAGGAAGTCAACCAGTCTGTTGTTGACGGAGGAGGAGAAACAGCCTGCATGTTGGACTGCAGAAAGGTCAGGTGATTGTGTCCTGAAATTACTTTGTCCATTTGGGCCCCTTTCCTTGTGTCTAATTCATTTGGAGGCATAAGGTTACAGTACAGTACATTATTTAAATGGATAAAATTAACACTGAGGATTTTACTGTGTAAGCAAAATGCAGTACATCATTTTGGATGGAGGACGGCAAGTGTCAGAAAGCCTGACGTCTAGTGGCTGGACATGGTCATTGACTGCAGACAGGTGTTTCAGTTGGTAATTAGCTGCAGAGGCCTTCTCCCATTCAGTAGAACGTTTGCCACTGAGAGGAGAGGATCTGTGTGTCTCTGTTTACCCCATCATTTCCCTATATGTGTGCTTTTACACTGTGTATCCTTCTATTGTGAGGAGGTTTATTTCGTTACTTATGTTTACCGTATTTGGGCTTTAGACTACATTGCAGGCTAATAACTAAGTTGATAGGCATGTGTAATAATGACATGAGCCATAATAACGGCAATTCAATCACTCATTGTGTGAAGTGTTTGTTAGTTTTTTTTTTTTTTTTTACTTTGAGCAACTTTCTCTTTTCCTCTGTTTTAGATTGAGGTTAAGCTTTCTATTAAGTTCACCAGCCGAGAGTTCAGCCTGAAGAGGATGCCTTCAAGGAAACCCATGGGTGTTTTTGGTGTGAAGATCTCCACAGTGACTAAGTGAGTTAAGAGCCAGTCAAGTAGTGCGTGTGTGTGTGTGTGTGCGTGCGTGCGTGCGTCTTATGTGTGTACATTCTTGTCAGGGGTGTCGCACCAAATTCTGGGCCCTGGGTACAAGGATTCACTGCGGGCCCCCCATGAATGTTCTTCATAGGGGAGGGGGGTTTAACCCATTTAGCACACTATTTTGTGTTTTAACTATTTAAAAATAGCAGATATTGCTGCAAGCTTGTAGATCTGCTATTTTTGAAAAATCATGAATATTTGTTTCTATGTCAGTGGTGCTCAAACATTTTCATGTCAAGGACCCCCAAAATGATATGTATTTGGCCACGGACCCCCATCTCAAAATATCTAGTTCCAGGGACCCCCCAGAAGCAAAATCTGAGTTACAAACGTTCGCTTTGAAAATACATATATTCAAAGATTTGCACACATTTTCACGACTTTTTTCCAAAAATAGCAGATCTACAAGCTCGCAGCGCGGCACTCGGTGCCGCGCTGTGAGCTTGTATATCTGCTATTTTTCACTGGTTAAAAAGCAGTCAATAATTCTAGGCCTAAATGTACTGTAATCACTTCACACCACTGGTTCTGAATGACAATCCACTCTTGGTCCCATGCAGTTCATCCCAGACGGCTACGCCAACCACCTGTCCCAGCTGGAGCTGTGCCAGCGCTCCCGCCCCGCCAAGTCCAGCGGCGCCCGCATGATCCTCCGCAAGGGCAGCTTCGGCCTGGGAGCCGCCGGAGGCGACTACCTCCGCAAGCGCAACCACGTCTTCCGCACCATCTCCTCGCAGCCCGGCGTGGGAGGAGGAGGAGGAGGGGTGGTGGTGGCGACGGGCGGCGGTGCCGCCGCTGCCGCCTGTTCTCCCTCGCAGCCCGGAGGACGGACGGAGCGCACGTTGAGCCAGTGCGACATCGAGCGGGAGCGGGGGATGGCGGCCACGGCGACCCAGAGGAGCATGAGCATAGCCACGGGGTGCTGGGGCCGCAGCGGGAGCCAGAAGGAGGGCAGCGGAGGGTTGCTCAGTCCCAAATAGAATTCACTTTGCTGTAAGACTTAACACGGGCTTTTCACACGGGAAGACTGGCGCGGTCTGGTGGTTCGTTTTCAACGAGATGTGAGCGTTCGGGTGGTGGCGGCGGTCGTGCTTGTCTCGTGCACACGCCTTGTCGGGCGTTGAAATGTGTCGAATTTTCTTTTCAAAGACTTGCGTCTTTTCACACGAGGAGAGCAGTGGATCCCTACGGATCCAAGCGAGAAGAAGGCAGGTGTATTGCCGCTTTCCATGTGAAAAGCCCTGATACCTATAGCCAGAAATTAGACCACAGCGATCTCTGGATTACTACTTGAAGGAAGGCAGAGGAAAATGATGGGCTAAGAAAGGAGAAATAGTAAAAGAAACGACAGATAATGGTCAGATAACGATACACAGTACTTGAATGGCTCACATAGACAGACGATCGGAGACTTCATGGGAAATCTAAACTCAATGAAGTGGCTAGAACTGGGTGGAAACTATTCAGAAATGACAGTTCAGTGCTGAACCAATGCAAAGTTTAGGGTGCCCTCAACATTGGAATGTGGAACCGTGATGTTGGTTTTCAATGCAATGAGCGTAGGTTTGTCGGCAGGCGTTTTCTTCCCCCACTGTTCTATCCACTACATTGAATTTAGATGTCTCTGCACGTATATCGGTTGGTGGAGATCTGTGACCGCCTGGCTACGAGAGAAGAATATAGATAGTAGAAGAAGCATCTGAGCTTTGGAGCATAGCTGGAAGGACACGTTTGATTGTAATGCAAGAGACGACGACCAAGATCCTTTGAACAATGGACACTTCTTCTGTAGCATGAACGACACGGTAAACTTTTATAAAAAGAAAGAAAAAAAAAATCACTGGCCAAAAACGACAACAAAAGACGACGAAATCAATGAAATATTGTAAGCCTTAATCAAATCTCCCGTCACAGATACCCCCTACGGGAACACATTTTACGGGGACAACAACCTCGCAGACACGCACAAGCTCAGGACGAAAGTAGCCCGGACACGCTCATAAACATGAATGTCAGGACGGTACTTTGGTAACCATGGCAACATAGCTATAGGCCAGCTATTTCCAACTCTGATTTCTAAAGACTATTTCAAGTCATGTGAGAAAAATGTGACCACCCCGACTGCCTGGCAATAAGTAGCAGAAAACATTTCACTTTTCACAGGAGAATAAGACGTATCGCGTGTCCCCAAAAAGGGGGGAAAGGGACAGGAAAAGAGAGTTGTGAATCCTGCTGTGACTGGGGGCTGTTACAGAGACGGGGCCCTGTGCTCGTCTCTCTTTTACGGGAACATTTTACTAGTGTTCTATTTTAAGAATGTTGCGTCCGACATGAAGTTGCAACCTTGCTGCAGCTCCACCCTTTACAAGACACTGGACTATCATTTATTCAAGCATGGTCTCTACGGGCCATCCAAGGCCTTAAAATCCAATGACAGGTTTGCAGTAATCCACAGACTGAAGTTAAGGCAGAAAGGAAGGCATGCAGTGACAGCGGTGACATTTTTAAATTCCGTACAGTCCACAGCAACAATCCCTTTATTCCGGTCATCTGCTTGCAGTACCTCTGGGCCACCTGCTGGCGGTGCTCTCTGCTTTCCACAAAACGTTGCTGCTATAAGAGACATTTCGTCGTGACCCGCACCCTTGCTGTTTTCTTTTAGCTTTTTTCAAGTTATTTTTGTTCTTACTTTCACATTGCACAGCACCCACTTGTAAAGCTAAACTTATACTTATGATATGATTTTAATAATAATTTTTAAAAAAAATATGTTGTACGGCCAAGTATAAATTGGGCAAGGCTTCACAGTGAGAAGGTCTGTGTGGGAACGCCTACTTGGTAGAAAGCTTTCCAAACTGAAAAAAAAAAATACAAGCTGACAAAGAAGTGGGGGGGAAGCAGGCAAAGCATTTCCGTGAATATTGGCGGGAAAGGTTGCAAAAATCCTCCACCTTGCTCTCTTTGTGGCGAAGGCCGGCGAGGAGAAAAACTATAACTGTTCTTCTCTCTCGTGTCTGCTTGCATTTTGCTGTTGTACATTTCAATACGTGGGTTGCACGCTGCGTGGAAAGGGAGATGAGACATGTACAGTTGCCCACACCTCGGATTCCTATAGTTCAAAATCAGATTTGTATCTGGTGAAGCCGTCATTGGTCATTAGCGTTAGCGACATATACTGTATTGCTTAGTTTATACACTGTCATACGACAAAGTCTAAATCAGGCTTGTGAGAGGGTTTCACTAGGCTACAGCTGCTGCGAGTACTTCACAATGTAATATAGTCTACCTACTGCTATTTTATGGCCATGTTTTCTATAAGCTATGAGCGGATACATTGTACAGTATAGGAGAGAGTGCCTAAGTTAGTGCTCCTGTGTGTAATTAACATTAACTGATCTGTGTAGCCTCATTGTTGTTTTGCACTAGTTTTGCGGTCGGAAGTAGAGTTGCCATCTCATGTTTCTACATGTGATGTGACGTTTGTAGTGCATGCATGGCAGCCTAACCTTTTATTTATTTCAGGGCGTAAGTGCTGGTATGCACACCTCTTTCTGTACAACTTGTTAGGACAACATGACATCTGAGTAAACGTGCCAAAACAAAACGAACATGGACAGCTTTGGGTTGAGAAGCCAGTGTTTCGGTTACACACAGCCCTTTTCCCTAATACTGTAGAACAGGGGTCTTCAACGTTTTCAGGCCAGGGACCCCTTAGCTGAGAGCTAGATGAAGCAGGGACCCCCACTACATATTGTATAAAATTATGTTGCAGAAGAAAGATTTTCATAGATTTCTTCGACAGCTTAGACTTGTTTGACAGCACTGTCATCATGTTGGAGTAATGTGTATTTTCAGACAGTTAACCCCTTGAACCATCAAATACTTTAGTCTGCTCTTCTTTGACAAAAATGGCCGATCTACAAGCTTACAACGTCTTGCGTTGCAAGGCGTTGTAAGCTTGAAGATCTGCTATTTTTGGGTAATGTTCCACTCAGAATAGGGATGCTATAGGGTAAGGGTTCAAGTGGTTAATGTAAAGAAAACATCATCCTATCACACAAAGATTTGGCGGCCCCCCTGTAGTATCTCTGAGGACCCCCAAGGGGTCCCGGACCCCCTGTTGAAGACCCCTGCTGTAGAAGGCTAGTCTCGGGAGAAGCCATGGCCATTCGTATCGAGAGCATGATTTTATGAAACAAATGGTTAGATCTTATTATTTTTTTTACTACATTTTAAATGTGCCGCTAATATGATCTGATGACTGTAATATTTTTAATCCGTTGTCTGCATCAACAATGAATGTACCGTATGTCAGTTCAACAGAGTATATCGATGTCCATTTATGAATTTTGAGCATTAATAGGTGAAGCATGTCACTGTTAACTCTTAGACTATGCCACAATTATGCTTGCAAGTAGTACAGTTGTGAAGAACCGATCACCGTAGCTATACACCATAGATGTTATATGCTGTTAGTTGGCATTAACCTAGCGACTGTAGTGGTTTATACTTCGCCGTAAGGACGGTATCATTAGGGTTGGGGTTCCGGAAACAACAGGAACCGGAACCGGTTCCGTCCCATTTGGAACCGTCTCCGGATCGGTTTTCTTTTTTTTATTACACTTTGTCAGAGCTGGTATGCAGACTTCACGTCTGCTACACAATTACAATACTGGTGGTTTTCAAGGACCACCATATCTCCGAGAGTGTACGGATGAGTTACAGTGGTTCTCAACCTTTTCAGGCCGCAACCCCCAAAATCATATTTTAACTGGGGACCCCACCCTGAAGAGAACTAAGAGCTGAGGCATTACATTTTGTCTAACACGGTTCTAATGTGAAAATAGCAGATCTACATGCTCACAACGCCTCACGTTGCGAGGCGTTGTGAGCATGTTGATCGGCTATTTTCACAATTTCTGCCTCCAATTAAATTATTAATTAAAAAGTCCTTAAATTGTCACTTTAGTTTAGAAATGTGCAGATACCCTCTATACACTTAAACTGTATGCTGGTTTGTTTACTGTTGAGAGAGAAAACAATGTTTCACATTAAGTCAATCATCTGGGGACCCCCCTGGGGGTCCCAGCCCACAGGTTGAGAACCACTGCCGTAAGGGTCCATTTGGAACCCGCAATCAATCGTTAAAAGGAACCTTTTAAGGAATCGACCCATTAAGAGGGACGCATTAAGGAACCCAACCCTAGGTATTTGTGCTGCAAAGAACTGCCAATCTAGAGGCGTTATGAGCTTCTAGATTGACACATTTCTCTCCTAATTTCCCGTCACACAACAAAGTAGCCCAAAGAACCATCAGGCTTTTTGGATCCATCCCTGTTGCCAGCTTTATAGGGCTACTGGCTGTGGATGAGTTGAATGTACATATTCCCGTTTGGACCTCTGGAGTAGTCTGGACTGTTGATGAGCCATGGATGTGTCAATGTACATACTACTGTATACTGTATTATATGTGCGTACATACTAGTACTTTCAATGGTTATTTATTTTGCATAATACAAATCATAAAAGGTAACGGTGGGATTTTCAGGGGAATTACATTCGAACTAATGTAGCATTTTGTCAGTTTGTCATGTTTAAATGTTCTTAGGATCCAACAGAATACTTTTTTTTTTGGTTTTCTTTTTATGATTCTGCCAGTGCAATATTATTGTTGCGGTCACAGAGAGGCATAACCTCCATATGAGGTCACACACGCACGCACGCACGCACGCACGCACGCACGCACGCACGCACGCACCCATACACACAACACACACACACACACACACACACACACACACACACACACACACACACACACACACACACACACACACACACACACACACACACACACACACACACACACACACACACACACACACACCCCAGTGGTGGTAAAAGTACTACTTATTTTACTTAAAGGGGAAGACCACCCATTTTCAATATTGATTTATATTGTAAAGAACAATGTGTGATGTCATCAAGTTGTACTTTATAATACAAACCCCAAAATCAATCCTCCAGTTATAGGCAACACAGAAGAGGGGGAACTTTTTTTCTATTTCCACACAACTCCTCTAAGGTATATTAATGACATAGTTCAATATTGAAAATGGGTGGTCTTCCCCTTTAAGTAAAAGTATCAATACTGCAACATAGAAATACTCCGAAAATTCAGAATGTACTTGAATAAAAGAATGAAAGTGTTGGCATCAAATTGTACTTAAAGTACCAAAAGTAAAAGTATGTTTACGAATATCCAAGGTATAAAATAGGGCTAAAGTGGTTGATGTATGTTTTTGTGTAATTTATTTCTGCAGAGTAACTAGTAACTAAAGTATTTAGTATCTAGTGGAGTAGAAGTAAAAGTATTAGAAATTGGAAATACTCAAGTAAAGTACAAACACCTCAGAATTGTGCTTAAGTACTGTACGTAAGTAAATGTACTTTACACCACTGACACACACACACACACACACACACACACACACACACACACACACACACACACACACACACACACACACACACACACACACGTGCGCGCGTGCGGTTACTGTACCTACAGCGTAGTTAGAAGAATGTCACCTTTTAAAACGGATTTATATTCCAGCCACTGTTGACCTATTCTGCAGTTTCGTTTACGAATTATTCAACGATACACATTTTATATATATGGCAGACTATAAACTATTTTTCAAATTGGGAGTATTTTACAAAAGCCTTTGACAAAATTAGGCATGTTTAGGCCTAATGGAATTCACAGGGAAGTCAGTGAATTCACCCCCTCCCCCCCTCTCCCCCCACCCAAACTAAAGCTGCTATCTTTCAACAAGCTGTTGCATGTCATATAATCCACACAGATTGGACTTAGTTCTTTTTTTCTTTTTTAATATTGATTTGTATTTGTATTTTATGGAAGACATCACAGACAATACAAACAGTACATCAACAAGACATAAGAAGACAAACACACACACCAGACTATCATGCATATATCAAACACGGGTAATTCACCTATAATATACAAAGTACAGAAGTACAAAAGTAGGCAAACCATAAAAGTACAAACAATTGGACAAATTCTAAAAGCTGTTATAAATTAGTCATCCAGATATGGCGTGATAGGACCCCAGATGAACTCAAATGCTGCATGACTGTCCTGTTTCTACTAGCGAAGCCTCTCCAAAGGAATTATTGATACAAATTCAGTAAGCCATCTGTTGAAACAGGGTATACTGTAGTAGAGGTTTTCCATTCAGTTAAAATAATTATTTTGGCTACTAGTGTACCAGTCGTGTTTGATTTTAACCACTTCAACCATTATTTTATGCTTTAACTATTGAAAAATAGCAGATATACAAGCTCACAGCGCGGCTGCGAGCTTGTAGATCTGCTATTTTTTTTTTAAATCAGTCTTTGAATATCTTTGACCCGATCTTTGACCCGACATCTAAATCCTTCTTCTAAATCAGTGGTTCTCAAACTTTTTCATGTCAAGGACCCCCAAAATTACAGGTATTTGGCCGCGGACACCCATCTCAAAATATGTTGTTCCAGGGACCCCCCAGAAGCAAATATTTAAGTTACAAATGTTTGCTTTTAAATAGATATATTCAAAGACTTGCAAAAACAAATAAAAAAAAAATAGCTGATCTACCAAGCTTGCAGCACGGCACTCGGTACCGTGCTGCAAGCTTGTATATCTGCTATTTTTCAATAGTTAAAGCATTCAATAATTCTAGGCCTAAATGGCTTACTACCAAGCATGAGTGTCTGTTGGACAGAGTACAGCAGAGAAAGAGAAGCTTCGGAGCAACCAAACAGGACAGTTAGTGCATCAGGCTCAATGTGAATACGATATACACGACTGTACCAAGCAACAATGCTTTGCCAGAATGAAACAATCCTTGGGCACGACCAGAACGTGTGTCCCATGGTGCCCTTGGAAACGTTGCATCTGTCATCAGATTGGACCTACTTGAGTTGTCTTTCCTTTTACAACTATGAAACATTTATGTTAACCACATGAACCCTAGCGTCCCTATATTCTCCACCCGAACATTCGGATAAAATTGCAGATCTACAAGCTCCTGTAGAAAAACCTATACCAATTACATTTGATTTAATGTCAGTCTTATCTTCTGCAGAAATGATAGTCATTTTATCTTCTATGCTGTTTTACCTTGGCCAGTCCAGTATTACTTGCATTTCTCACAATAATAACAATCATTTAATATTATATGATAGAGTACAGTCTAGTTTCGTTTTTTTTCTTTTTCTTTTATTCAATCGCAGGATATCAAAATGGGGATGTACAGCAAAATATCTAATTCACCATGTGGCTGCAATTTCCACCTACAGTATACAGTACAGTAAAGGATTTTGTATACCTAACAACAATAATTATTATTATTATCATTATAATAATAATCTGTACATACAATTGGAGTATGTAACATTACAAAAGTAGCTACAAACTCGATTACTGTAATAGATCTGTAACATAAATTAACATGTAAAACTGTATATGGTGGCAATAATTAATATATTTTGGATAATGCGGTATGCAGTGTGTTTAAGACCATACTTATTAAGGGAGTCTTGACTAAAAGTAGTAGTCTGTATCCTGTTTCCGTTTGTCTGTTTTTATTCATGTGAGTGGTCGGGACTTTTCAAAATTCTCATGCTTTACACGGGTTCTGCTGTAAAGATGTGTCTTCAACCCAGAGCTCAATCATTTACCATTAGGACATCACTGTGTGTTCTCAAAACAATCACCAGTTAAATCCTCAGTGTTAATTTGTCCCTTTGTACTGTATCTCTGAATGTACTGTACCAATGGAACCCATTTGGTTCCATTGGTACACTCTCAGGGCTACATGAACCCTAAGGAGGATTTTACTGTGTGCTTACATGTTCATTAGTTTGTTCTTTGCTTCATGTCCTGTTCAGGCTGGTTTATCTAACTAAAGGTATTCCCAGTTTGGATGACAGCTTGCTCTATCATTGTCTTTACTGTGAAATAAATACAATAGGACAGTACTGTATATCTCCATGTGTGTTTCTGTGTTAAAGGACAACTCCGCCCTAAATAACATCTTTGGCTCATGTTCCTAAAGGAGTAGTTCACCCCCAAAATGACTTTTTTCCTATTGATTAGTCACGCCATGGAGACTAGAGTTCAATAATATTTTTAGTTTTTTTGTCGCATTCCTAAGACAAAAATGTGATAACAATAAATTTACCCTCATTCGTTCCGGATGGGGACCCGTTTCGAAACGGATCCCCATGCAGAATCAATGGGGTAAATTTACTCAAATCAAATTTTTGTCTTAGGAATGTGACAAAAAACAAAACATATTATTGAACTCTAGTCTCCATGGCGTGACTAATCAATAGAAAAAAAGTCATTTTGGGGGTGAACTACTCCTAATATATCGTCGTTGTCGGATGAAAACTTTATTATGTCCAAAACCGTTTGTTTTGCATTTATCATTTTGAAAATGATTTAAACTAGTGAAAACAGCGATCTACAAGCAAACAACGCCTCGCACCGGCACCGGCTTTTGTGCAACAGCCTTGTATGATGAAACAGGTCTTTACTTTGCGAAAGAACATACAAATTTGAAACTTGGAGATACAAGGTTTCCACCCGACAACAACGATATATTGATCCAAAAGTACTGTCCATGGGGTCTATAAGGCAGTAATGCACCTGTTGTCCAGTTTCCCCAGCAGGACCCACCAGCCCTCACAGCGAGAGTGGAGCCTATAAGCCTATCACTTTTACACTATTTGTTGCGGTCAAAAGTGTTTTTTGTTTTCATGAATGTGTTACTACAGTAGTTGTCATTACAAATACATCCGTGCCTTGGTTATCCCTCACAAGCCACGGCCACCTCAATCTCATAAATCATGTTTTGGGGTGAGGATTCAGCACAACTGCCAATCAAAGTGCGTCTTTTCCGGGACTTGGCAAAACACATGACAGCATAACATCTGTTTAGCTGAGTGTGGTGGCTTGTGTGGTACAATTTTGAGATATTTGTACTTTACTGGGGTATTTCCAATACTTTTACTTCTACGCCACTACATCTCAGGCAAATATAGTACTTTTACTACATATTATTTGATAACTTAAGTTATCTGTTACTTTGTAGATTTTGATTAATATTACAAAACACATTAACCACTTCAGCTCAGTATAAACAAAATATTTGTATACATTTGAAAACTTTAAATTGGACATTCTGCGTGCGTACTGAGTACTTTTGGTACTTTAAGTAGGCCTACATTATGATACCAATACTTTTGTACTTTTACTTCAAGTACATTTTGAACTTTTCCCACCACTGTTGAATACTTTATTGACAATTTGCAAATAGTGCAGAGGTACGATTTTACAATGATTGTTAAATGGGTAGCACAAAAAGCCCTAGGGGCTTGTTTGTTTGCATTGTGGTCCTGTTGAAAACCAAACCAGAACATTCTTCTAATTTACACAAAAAGTGTAGTAATAGATTTTGTGTTTAAATCATTTTTATCGGAAATATTTTGAATGAATTTTTGCATAGAAACTGTATAACAATGGACAGTTTCAGCACTGTTAAATGGGACTGAAACCCAATGGCGACTTTGATGTTAGTAGAAGGGTAACACATGGAAGGCTGACCTTAGTACACTGATGTAATCAATGCAGCTGCCTGCAGCTGATACAATTAATAATGAGCGTGTAATCCGTTTACACACAGCCAAGAACTGACAGTCACAGTAGTCATTATAGTCTACATTGTCAACAAGAAAACAAACTACACAATTAAGTAGTCTTGGCCATCTGGCCAGTGATGTACTATCGGACCAGTTACCCATACCCCTGGTACCTATAGATATTCACTGATATGGGCTTAATATTGATGACACACATCCATATATGCAAGGGATTTGGTTCCCCTGGCATCACACGTACACAGACACGATGTGTGCCATCTGTAAAACAAATGTTGATTCATGTTCATTTCAAATCCCCCCCCCCCCTGGTTTGCCCCCAAGGACCCCTGAGGGTCCACGGACCCTTGGGGGTCCCCGCACACTACTCTGGCACCAAAGACGTGCAATGAGCTTGTAGATCTATATTTTTGAATAGCCAATTATAGATGAGCAATATGCACAAAGTGCATTACATGTGCTATGAATGAGTTTACCCCCCCCCCCCCCCCCCCCCCCCCCCCCACCTGGCGCACAGTCCATGACCCTTGTGGGGTCCACAGACACGTGGAGATCACCGAACACTACTCTGGAAGAAACCTACCAAATTACACACTATGAGCTTGTAGATCTGCTTTTTTTAATAGTCCCCAAATATGTTGTGGAAAGACAAGTGTAGTTGTGATCCAAGACATTTCTCAACTGTTTCCTCCTTGTAATGGAGTCAGCTTGAAACACACACACACACACACACACACACACAGTCCATCTGCGCTCTCTCTGTCTGTCTGTCTGTCTGTCTGTCTGTCTGTCTGTCTGTCTCTCTCTCTCTCTCTCTCTCTCTATCTCTCTATCTCTCTATCTCTCTCTCTCTCTCTCTCTCTCTCTCTATCTCTCTCTCTCTCTCTCTCTCTCTCTCTCTCTCTCTCTCTCTCTCTGTCACGCACCTTAACGCCCTCATTAGCATAATTTATGCGGACCACACCCACAATTATTTCCAAACCACGCCCCGCCCCCAATTTGCATATGTCGACTAAGCTCCTCCCCTTCATTTACATACGGCCGCCTGCATTTTTCACGCGCTGGGAAACGCCACTTAACAGCCTCATTAGCATAATTTATGCGGACCACACCCACACACATTTCCAAA
>NC_137822.1:5694830-5704830 GCF_963921795.1 Nannobrachium achirus | reverse complement strand
CTTAAGTAAAAGTAAAAGTAATTGTGAAAAAAACGACTTTGGTAAAGGTAAAAGTACTCATTCCAAGTATATTTACCGTATATTTCTAGAATTTGAAGGATATTAAAATTAAAAGATCCCCACCAAACATACGTCTTAAAACTGGCCCAGAATTGGTTTCCTACTATGATGTGAAATCTAAATGCAGCAGTGTTTTTTTTTTAGACTGAGTACCAGTTATAGATAATATTTGACTCTCCAAGAACAATCATTATTATTATAAAAAATATATGTATATCCCACGATTTTGTAACCCATTTTTTTAAGTGCCAATTGACCACCAAGTAGGCCTACATCATTATGACTGATGTTAAAACACAGATAAGGTTTCCTAATAAGAATGTCGTTTTCATTGTTCAATTATAATTATAATACATCTCACATCCACAGACAGACAGATTTCTGACTGTTATACTTTAAGATGTTTTGCATGTCTGTCAGAGGACCCCAATTAAATGCAAACAAGCCATACAGCCTTGTAGATCGGCTGGTTTTATTGTTTTATTTTTTAAATTGTCTCCCCCTTTTTTCCCCCTGACTTAGTCTTTTCTAGGATCTCCTTTTAGCTGAGCTTGTACCAGTGAACTGTACTGTCAATGACACTGTATACCTATGACAGTCCTATACAGTGGCGAAACTAGCCCCCGGTGTGCCCCGATGCGAGATTTTCACCAAGTGCCCCACAACAACAACAACAACAACAACAACAACAACCACCTTTTTTCTACAGCGCAAATGCAGACAGCGCAAATGCGGGACACCAGGCTCCAACAGAAGACATCTACACACTCGCCATCTAATTCATGACAATATGTAGCCCAACCAAGTAGTGTCTCACTGTCTCCATCTCTCTCTGGTGCTAATGAACTCTTCCCTATGGCACTCCAACACAACAACTCTGACATTAGTCTTCACACTACAAACATCACCACGCCGTTTTTCCAAAACAGCATTATAAATATCATCCATTAAGACAACTAGGCCTACATTAATGACAGCACACAGCTTAATTGACAGTGATGCATCACTGCAAACCAGCATTATTTATATTAATTACTTAACTCACCTGCTAAAGTAAGGTGGATGACAACAACAAGACCAGTTGGGCACGTTTTGTTCCATATTCCACAGTGTCTTGGTTTTAGAGAGCATGGCAAATATTAACTGTTCCCCAAAGTCGTGTGTTGAAACTTTATATTCCATAATGCCCGAGAGTGTTGTTTTTACTTCAGAAGTTCAGAACGTCTCTTCAGCCTGTGTTCCGTCAGCAGCACTAAGGGGCCCTGTCATAGCTTCCTGTCATACCAGTGGACATTTCAAAACAAGAGTCATTGTATTGGATATTTGTAAAGTGATCATTCAACACATGTTTTATTTTGAAATGGTAGCAGCCTACTACAGGAAATGCAACAGATCAGGACAGAAGCGGCTCCGTCTGTATACATTGTTATGTATTGTTATTGTTATTATTAGATTATTTATTTTTTCTCCCCTGTGGAAATAAGCCAAAAACATTACTAGGATCTCCTTTTAGTTGAGCTTGTACCAGTGAACTGTACTGTCCATGACACTGACGGTACCTATGATAGTCCTATATCGGTAATTCATTCATTCATGAATGACTTCACTGTGGAAATAAGCCAAAAACATTACTAGGATCTCCTTTTAGTTGAGCTTGTACCAGTGAACTGTACTGTCAATGACACTGTATACCTATGACAGTCCTATATCAATAATTCGTTCATTCATGAATGACTTCCCTGTGGAAATAATTCAAAAACATTACTGGGATCTCCTTTTAGTTGGGCTTGTACCAAATCATGTCTATTACGTATCTATCTTCCTATCAATTGGTCACATGCATTCACATTGCACTGAACGCACGCAAGCACGCACGCACGCCCGCCCGCTCAACAGCTGGCTTTTTCTCTCTTTTTTTTTTTTTCCACAGAGCTCCAGACTCAGACACCGAGGTCTCGGAGGGCACCCAAGCCGGACTGCGTGCTCTGGCAGCGGCCGCGGAGCGGCCGCGGCCCCCCTCAACCCACTGGAGCCAGATAGAGGCTGGTGAAATAAAACCAATCAGTAGGTCCCCATCAACAGGCGGCGCTGTGCTCGCCACTGACCAATCACAGCCAAATCAGGAAGTCAACCAGTCTGTTGTTGACGGAGGAGGAGAAACAGCCTGCATGTTGGACTGCAGAAAGGTCAGGTGATTGTGTCCTGAAATTACTTTGTCCATTTGGGCCCCTTTCCTTGTGTCTAATTCATTTGGAGGCATAAGGTTACAGTACAGTACATTATTTAAATGGATAAAATTAACACTGAGGATTTTACTGTGTAAGCAAAATGCAGTACATCATTTTGGATGGAGGACGGCAAGTGTCAGAAAGCCTGACGTCTAGTGGCTGGACATGGTCATTGACTGCAGACAGGTGTTTCAGTTGGTAATTAGCTGCAGAGGCCTTCTCCCATTCAGTAGAACGTTTGCCACTGAGAGGAGAGGATCTGTGTGTCTCTGTTTACCCCATCATTTCCCTATATGTGTGCTTTTACACTGTGTATCCTTCTATTGTGAGGAGGTTTATTTCGTTACTTATGTTTACCGTATTTGGGCTTTAGACTACATTGCAGGCTAATAACTAAGTTGATAGGCATGTGTAATAATGACATGAGCCATAATAACGGCAATTCAATCACTCATTGTGTGAAGTGTTTGTTAGTTTTTTTTTTTTTTTTTACTTTGAGCAACTTTCTCTTTTCCTCTGTTTTAGATTGAGGTTAAGCTTTCTATTAAGTTCACCAGCCGAGAGTTCAGCCTGAAGAGGATGCCTTCAAGGAAACCCATGGGTGTTTTTGGTGTGAAGATCTCCACAGTGACTAAGTGAGTTAAGAGCCAGTCAAGTAGTGCGTGTGTGTGTGTGTGTGCGTGCGTGCGTGCGTCTTATGTGTGTACATTCTTGTCAGGGGTGTCGCACCAAATTCTGGGCCCTGGGTACAAGGATTCACTGCGGGCCCCCCATGAATGTTCTTCATAGGGGAGGGGGGTTTAACCCATTTAGCACACTATTTTGTGTTTTAACTATTTAAAAATAGCAGATATTGCTGCAAGCTTGTAGATCTGCTATTTTTGAAAAATCATGAATATTTGTTTCTATGTCAGTGGTGCTCAAACATTTTCATGTCAAGGACCCCCAAAATGATATGTATTTGGCCACGGACCCCCATCTCAAAATATCTAGTTCCAGGGACCCCCCAGAAGCAAAATCTGAGTTACAAACGTTCGCTTTGAAAATACATATATTCAAAGATTTGCACACATTTTCACGACTTTTTTCCAAAAATAGCAGATCTACAAGCTCGCAGCGCGGCACTCGGTGCCGCGCTGTGAGCTTGTATATCTGCTATTTTTCACTGGTTAAAAAGCAGTCAATAATTCTAGGCCTAAATGTACTGTAATCACTTCACACCACTGGTTCTGAATGACAATCCACTCTTGGTCCCATGCAGTTCATCCCAGACGGCTACGCCAACCACCTGTCCCAGCTGGAGCTGTGCCAGCGCTCCCGCCCCGCAAAGTCCAGCGGCGCCCGCATGATCCTCCGCAAGGGCAGCTTCGGCCTGGGAGCCGCCGGAGGCGACTACCTCCGCAAGCGCAACCACGTCTTCCGCACCATCTCCTCGCAGCCCGGCGTGGGAGGAGGAGGAGGAGGGGTGGTGGTGGCGACGGGCGGCGGTGCCGCCGCTGCCGCCTGTTCTCCCTCGCAGCCCGGAGGACGGACGGAGCGCACGTTGAGCCAGTGCGACATCGAGCGGGAGCGGGGGATGGCGGCCACGGCCACTCAGAGGAGCATGAGCATAGCCACGGGGTGCTGGGGCCGCAGCGGGAGCCAGAAGGAGGGCAGCGGAGGGTTGCTCAGTCCCAAATAGAATTCACTTTGCTGTAAGACTTAACACGGGCTTTTCACACGGGAAGACTGGCGCGGTCTGGTGGTTCGTTTTCAACGAGATGTGAGCGTTCGGGTGGTGGCGGCGGTCGTGCTTGTCTCGTGCACACGCCTTGTCGGGCGTTGAAATGTGTCGAATTTTCTTTTCAAAGACTTGCGTCTTTTCACACGAGGAGAGCAGTGGATCCCTACGGATCCAAGCGAGAAGAAGGCAGGTGTATTGCCGCTTTCCATGTGAAAAGCCCTGATACCTATAGCCAGAAATTAGACCACAGCGATCTCTGGATTACTACTTGAAGGAAGGCAGAGGAAAATGATGGGCTAAGAAAGGAGAAATAGTAAAAGAAACGACAGATAATGGTCAGATAACGATACACAGTACTTGAATGGCTCACATAGACAGACGATCGGAGACTTCATGGGAAATCTAAACTCAATGAAGTGGCTAGAACTGGGTGGAAACTATTCAGAAATGACAGTTCAGTGCTGAACCAATGCAAAGTTTAGGGTGCCCTCAACATTGGAATGTGGAACCGTGATGTTGGTTTTCAATGCAATGAGCGTAGGTTTGTCGGCAGGCGTTTTCTTCCCCCACTGTTCTATCCACTACATTGAATTTAGATGTCTCTGCACGTATATCGGTTGGTGGAGATCTGTGACCGCCTGGCTACGAGAGAAGAATATAGATAGTAGAAGAAGCATCTGAGCTTTGGAGCATAGCTGGAAGGACACGTTTGATTGTAATGCAAGAGACGACGACCAAGATCCTTTGAACAATGGACACTTCTTCTGTAGCATGAACGACACGGTAAACTTTTATAAAAAGAAAGAAAAAAAAAATCACTGGCCAAAAACGACAACAAAAGACGACGAAATCAATGAAATATTGTAAGCCTTAATCAAATCTCCCGTCACAGATACCCCCTACGGGAACACATTTTACGGGGACAACAACCTCGCAGACACGCACAAGCTCAGGACGAAAGTAGCCCGGACACGCTCATAAACATGAATGTCAGGACGGTACTTTGGTAACCATGGCAACATAGCTATAGGCCAGCTATTTCCAACTCTGATTTCTAAAGACTATTTCAAGTCATGTGAGAAAAATGTGACCACCCGACTGCCTGGCAATAAGTAGCAGAAAACATTTCACTTTTCACAGGAGAATAAGACGTATCGCGTGTCCCCAAAAAGGGGGGAAAGGGACAGGAAAAGAGAGTTGTGAATCCTGCTGTGACTGGGGGCTGTTACAGAGACGGGGCCCTGTGCTCGTCTCTCTTTTACGGGAACATTTTACTAGTGTTCTATTTTAAGAATGTTGCGTCCGACATGAAGTTGCAACCTTGCTGCAGCTCCACCCTTTACAAGACACTGGACTATCATTTATTCAAGCATGGTCTCTACGGGCCATCCAAGGCCTTAAAATCCAATGACAGGTTTGCAGTAATCCACAGACTGAAGTTAAGGCAGAAAGGAAGGCATGCAGTGACGCGGTGACATTTTTAAATTCCGTACAGTCCACAGCAACAATCCCTTTATTCCGGTCATCTGCTTGCAGTACCTCTGGGCCACCTGCTGGCGGTGCTCTCTGCTTTCCACAAAACGTTGCTGCTATAAGAGACATTTCGTCGTGACCCGCACCCTTGCTGTTTTCTTTTAGCTTTTTTCAAGTTATTTTTGTTCTTACTTTCACATTGCACAGCACCCACTTGTAAAGTTAAACTTATACTTATGATATGATTTTAATAATAATTTTTTAAAAAAATATGTTGTACGGCCAAGTATAAATTGGGCAAGGCTTCACAGTGAGAAGGTCTGTGTGGGAACGCCTACTTGGTAGAAAGCTTTCCAAACTGAAAAAAAAAAAAACAAGCTGACCAAGAAGTGGGGGGGAAGCAGGCAAAGCATTTCCGTGAATATTGGCGGGAAAGGTTGCAAAAATCCTCCACCTTGTTCTCTTTGTGGCGAAGGCCGGCGAGGAGAAAAACTATAACTGTTCTTCTCTCTCGTGTCTGCTTGCATTTTGCTGTTGTACATTTCAATACGTGGGTTGCACGCTGCGTGGAAAGGGAGATGAGACATGTACAGTTGCCCACACCTCGGATTCCTATAGATCAAGATCAGATTTGTATCTGGTGAAGCCGTCATTGGTCATTAGCGTTAGCGACATATACTGTATTGCTTAATTTATACACTGTCGTGTCATACGACAAAGTCTAAATCAGGCTTGTGAGAGGGTTTCACTAGGCTACAGCTGCTGCGAGTACTTCACAATGTAATATAGTCTACCTACTGCTATTTTATGGCCATGTTTTCTATAAGCTATGAGCGGATACATTGTACAGTATAGGAGAGAGTGCCTAAGTTAGTGCTCCTGTGTGTAATTAACATTAACTATCTGCAAACCCAGACGTGAAAGCCGAAACCATTCTCAAATACTCGTATTTATTCGACTGTGTGTAGCCTCATTGTTGTTTTGCACTAGTTTTGCGGTCGGAAGTAGAGTTGCCATCTCATGTTTCTACATGTGATGTGACGTTTGTAGTGCATGCATGGCAGCCTAACCTTTTATTTATTTCAGGGCGTAAGTGCTGGTATGCACACCTCTTTCTGTACAACTTGTTAGGACAACATGACATCTGAGTAAACGTGCCAAAACAAAACGAACATGGACAGCTTTGGGTGGAGAAGCCAGTGTTTCGGTTACACACAGCCCTTTTCCCTAATACTGTAGAACAGGGGTCTTCAACGTTTTCAGCCCAGGGACCCCTTAGCTGAGAGCTAGATGAAGCAGGGACCCCCACTACATATTGTATAAAATGATGTTGCAGAAGAAAGATTTTCATAGATTTCTTCGACAGCTTAGACTTGTTTGACAGCGCTGTCATCATGTTGGAGTAATGTGTATTTTCAGACAGTTAACCCCTTGAACCATCAAATACTTTAGTCTGCTCTTCTTTGACACAAATGGCCGATCTACAAGCTTACAACGTCTCGCGTTGCGAGGCGTTGTAAGCTTGAAGATCTGCTATTTTTGGGTAATGTTCCAAGTGGTTAATGTAAAAAAACATCATCCTATCACACAAAGATTTGGCGGCCCCCCCTGTAGTATCTCTGAGGACCCCCAAGGGGTCCCGGACCCCCTGTTGAAGACCCCTGCTGTAGAAGGCTAGTCTCGGGAGAAGCTATGGCCATTCGTATCGAGAGCATGATTTTATGAAACAAATGGTTAGATCTTATTATTTTTTTTACTACATTTTAAATGTGCCGCTAATATGATCTGATGACTGTAATATTTTTAATCCGTTGTCCGCATCAACAATGAATGTACCGTATGTCAGTTCAACAGAGTATATCGATGTCCATTTATGAATTTTGAGCATTAATAGTGGAAGCATGTCACTGTTAACTCTTAGACTATGCCACAATTATGCTTGCAAGTAGTACAGTTGTGAAGAACCGATCACCGTAGCTATACACCATAGATGTTATATGCTGTTAGTTGGCATTAACTTAGCGACTGTAGTGGTTTATACTTCGCCGTAGGACGGTATCATTAGGGTTGGGATTCCGGAAACAACAGGAACCGGAACCGGTTCCGTCCCATTTGGAACCGTCTCCGGATCGGTTTTCTTTTTTTTTATTACACTTTGTCAGAGCTGGTATGCAGACTTCACGTCTTTCATACCAGCTTTCAACAAGCTGTTGCATGTCATATAATCCACACAGATTGGATTTAGTTCTTTTTTTCTTTTTTAATATTGATTTGTATTTGTATTTTATGGAAGACATCACAGACAATACAAACAGTACATCAACAAGACATAACAAGACAAACACACACACCAGACTATCATGCATATATCAAACACGGGTAATTCACCTATAATATACAAAGTACAGAAGTACAAAAGTAGGCAAACCATAAAAGTACAAACAATTGGTCAAATTCTAAAAGCTGTTATAAATTAGTCATCCAGATGCGCCGTGATAGGACCCCAGATGAACTCAAATGCTGCATGACTGTCCTGTTTCTACTAGCGAAGCCTCTCCAAAGGAATTATTGATACAAATTCAGTAAGCCATCTGTTGAAACAGGGTATACTGTAGTAGAGGTTTTCCATTCAGTTAAAATAATTATTTTGGCTACTAGTGTACCAAGCATGAGTGTCTGTTTGGACAGAGTACAGCAGAGAAAGAGAAGCTTCGGAGCAACCAAACAGGACAGTTAGTGCATCAGGCTCAATGTGAATACGATATACACGACTGTACCAAGCAACAATGCTTTGCCAGAATGAAACAATCCTTGGGCACGACCAGAACGTGTGTCCCAGCGTGCCCTTGGAAATGTTGCATCTGTCATCAGATTGGACCTACTTGAGTTGTCTTTCCTTTTACAACTATGAAACATTTATGTTAACCACATGAACCCTAGCTCCCTATATTCTCCACCCGAACATTCGGATAAAATTGCAGATCTACAAGCTCCTGTAGAAAAACCTATACCAATTACATTTGATTTAATGTCAGTCTTATATTATGCAGAAATGATAGTCATTTCATCTTCTATGCTGTTTTACCTTGGCCAGTCCAGTATTACTTGCATTTCTCACAATAATAACAATAATTTAATATTATATGATAGAGTACAGTCTTGTTTCGTTTTTTTCTTTTTCTTTTATTCAATCGCAGGATATCAAAATGGGGATGTACAGCAAAATATCTAATTCACCATGTGGCTGCAATTTCCACCTACAGTATACAGTACAGTATAGGATTTGGTATACCTACAATACCAACAATAATAATAATTATTATTACCCTTGTAATAATAATCTGTATACAATTGGAGTAATGTAACATTACAAAAGTAGCTACAAACACGATTACTGTAATCTGTAACATAAATTAACATGTAAAACTGTATATGGTGGCAATAATTAATATATTTTGGATAATGCGGTATGCAGTGTGTTTAAGACCATACTTATTAAGGGAGTTTTGACTAAAAGTAGTAGTCTGTATCCTGTTTCCATTTGTCTGTTTTTATTCATGTGAGTGGTCGGGACTTTTCAAAATTGTCATGCTTTACACGGGTTCTGCTGTAAAGATGTGTCTTCAACCCAGAGCTCAATCATATACCATTAGGACATCACTGTGTGTTCTCCAAACAATCACCAGTTAAATCCTCAGTGTTAATTTGTCCCTTTGTACTGTATCTCTGAATGTACTGTACCAATGGAACCCATTTGGTTCCATTGGTACACTCTCAGGGCTACATGAACCCTAAGGAGGATTTTACTGTGTGCTTACATGTTCATTAGTTTGTTCTTTGCTTCATGTCCTGTTCAGGCTGGTTTATCTAACTAAAGGTATTCCCAGTTTGGATGACAGCTTGCTCTATCATTGTCTTTACTGTGAAATAAATACAATAGGACAGTACTGTATATCTCCATGTGTGTTTCTGTGTTAAAGGACAACTCCGCCCTAAATAACATCTTGGCTCATGTTCCTAAAGGAGTAGTTCACCCCCAAAATGACTTTTTTTCTATTGATTAGTCACGCCATGGAGACTAGAGTTCAATAATATTTTTAGTTTTTTTTGTCGCATTCCTAAGACAAAAATGTGATAACAATAAATTTACCCTCATTCGTTCCGGATGGGGACCCGTTTCGAAACGGATCCCCATGCAGAATCAATGGGGTAAATTTACTCAAATCAAATTTTTGTCTTAGGAATGTGACAAAAAACAAAAAATATTATTGAACTCTAGTCTCCATGGCGTGACTAATCAATAGAAAAAAAGTCATTTTGGGGGTGAACTACTCCTAATATATCGTCGTTGTCGGATGAAAACTTTATTATGTCCAAGACCGTTTTGTTTTGCATTTATCATTTTAAAAATGATTTAAACTAGTGAAAACAGCGATCTACAAGCAAACAACGCCTCGCACCAGGCGTTGTTTGCTTGTAGATCGGCTGTTTTCACTACTTTTGTGCAACAGCCTTG